>NW_020171817.1:1066947-1171379 GCF_003031525.2 Neophocaena asiaeorientalis asiaeorientalis
GAAGGGTCTCTTTCTCTGCTGGGGGAGGGGGAGGGGGAAGGTGTGTGCTTCTCTGAGGGTCCCACAGGGAGGGTCACAGGTCCGTGTCCGCCGAATACAGGTTAAGACGTACTGGGTTATTGTCGTCAACCCCGAAGTCTCCTGCATTTAGGAGCACCGTGAACGCAAAGGGAGAGGAACAATTTTTCGTCTGTCTGCTCTTTTCTCTTTCACTCTCCCCACTAATCAGACTGGCCTTGGGCAGCTCTGGGTGGAATGGGAATGGATGCTCCTCAAGGCAGCCTGTGCTGGCCTCTACTGAGACACTCATGTGCACCCTATGCACTCACACACACACGCAGACAGATCACACGTGCACACGTGCAAAACACATGCACACACACGTGCACGCATGTGCAAACACACGCAACAAACCACACATGCACACACGTGCAAAACACACGCACACACATGCAACAAACCACACGTGCAAAACACGCGCACACACGCAACAAACCACACGTGCACACACGTGCAAACACACGCAACAAACCACACGTGCACACACGTGCAAAACACGCACACACATGCAACAAACCACACGTGCAAAACACGCGCACACACGCAACACACCACACGTGCACGCATGTGCAAAAACACGCACACACATGTAACAAACCACACATGTGCAAAAACACACGCACGCACACATGTGCAAACGTACATGCACACACGTGCAACAAACCACACGTGCAAAACACACACACACACATGCAACAAACCACACATGCACATGTGCAAAAACACGCACACACATGCAACAAACCACACGTGCAAAACGCGCACACACGCAACAAACCACACATGCACACACGTGCAAAACACACGCGCACACATGCAACAAACCACACATGCACATGTGCAAAAACACGCACACACATGCAACAAACCACACGTGCAAAACACGCGCACACACGCAACAAACCACACGTGCACGCATGTGCAAAAACACGCACACACATGTAACAAACCACACATGCATACATGTGCAAAAACACGCACGCACACATGTGCAAACGTACATGCACACACATGCAACAAACCACACGTGCAAAACACACGCACACACATGCACATGTGCAAAAACACGCACACACATGCAACAAACCACACGTGCAAAACACGCGCACACACGCAACAAACCACACGTGCACGCATGTGCAAAAACGCACACACATGTAACAAACCACACGTGCACACATGTGCAAAAACACACGCACGCACACATGTGCAAACGTACATGCACACACATGCAACAAACCACACGTGCAAAACACACGCACACACATGCACATGTGCAAAAACACGCACGCACACATGTGCAAACGTACATGCACACACATGCAGCAAACCACACGTGCAAAACACATGCATCAAACCACACACGCACACATGCAACAAACCACACGTGCACACACGTGCAAAACAGACGCACACACATGCAACAAACTACACATGCACACACATGCAACAAACCACACGTGCACGCATGTGCAAAAACACGCACACACATGTAACAAACCACACATGCACACATGTAACAAACCACACATGCACACATGTGCAAAAACACACGCATGCACACATGTGCAAACGTACATGCACACACATGCAACAAACCACAGTGCAAAACACATGCATCAAACCACACGCGCACACACGCAACAAACCACACGTGCACACACGTGCAAAACACACGCACACACATGCAACAAACTACACATGCACACACATGCAACAAACCACACACGCACACGTGCAAAACACACGCACACATGCAACAAACCACACGTGCAAAACACATGCACACACGCAACAAACCACACGTGCATGCATGTGCAAACACACGCAACAAACCACACATGCACACACGTGCAAAACACACGCACACATGCAACAAACGACACACGCACACATGTGCAAACACACGACTCACATGTACACACACTCACACAATTACACATGCGGACGCGCCAAGTACACAAACATGTACACTCAAGCACTCACATGCTCACACACAGGCACGCACACACTTGCGTACACACATGCACACATACACACTCACACAAACATGCACACATACACACAGTGTTTTCAGCAGTTCCCTGCAGGGGTCATTGCAAGGAGGCAGGAAGTGCCTCCGTGGTCGGCCAAGCTCCAGGCCAGGCTGTGTATGAATAGCTCACCAGCTGACACGCTACGCAGTGTCCCATCATGACACCATCTTCTCATTGTTCTAGTTAAACGTATTTTCTTTTTGCCCGAGTGAGGAAATGGGTCACATTCTCTTCCCTTCCGCCTTCCCCTCATAGCTGTTTGCATGTACAGTTTCCTATTTAACTCCTTGGTGTCAAGGAAAAAGGATTCTCATGATTTTCAGGCATATAGACTTCTGTCTCCAGGCCTTGAAAGAGGCTCCTACTTGCCTTTGGACAGCCTCCGGGAAGTCTCTGGTTCTAGCCTTTATTCATCCTTCTGGAAGGATCTGGGTCACAGACGCGTCTCTTAGTGAAGGCTGTAAGAGGTCTTGGTGACTATTGGTTAAAATTTGGGATTTCTATATTTTCCTTATGCTTCTTCCCCCGCTTGCTCTTGGTGTGACATCTGCACATCCTTGATGTTTGCTGACTATTTCAGAGAAGTGTCCTTTTGTATTTAAAGGTGGAACTGTTTTCTGCGTGTGTTGGGAGGGGAAAGGAAGGAAGGAGAGGAGAGGAAAGCAAATACCAGGGAAGAAATACAGCTCCACTCCTGCTGGGCCAGCCATTTCTATCAGTGTTACTGATGAAGCAAACTGGGAAGGATTTCTTAAAGCGGTGCTTTGGTGGAACCGGCAGGGGTGGCTGTTTGGCTACATGAATTAGAGAGAACTCTACGTTGCAGGACGGGAAATCTGCATTTAGCGGACAGTGAGAGCCATGGGAGCCGAGTGGCCAGGGGTGCTGTGTGCCGGCGGGACTAGGGCAGGGGAGCCCGGGGGTGGAGGGTGCAGGGGCGGCTGTTGGAGCCTCTCCCGCAAAGGAAGCGAGGCCTGGACTGTGGTGCAGGCAGCAGGAAGGCAACAGAGCAGACAGACAGAGGTCACTTCTGCTGCTGATTGGATCAGGAGACAGGGAAGCAGGGGACAGCTCCTCTAGAGGCCAGGCGGGGGGTTCTGGAAGGTGGCAGGGAGGTTGGGAGGTTGGGAGGAAGGAGAGGTTTCGTGTGGTTGTGGAGATTTGTTTTAGACGTGGAGAGCTGAACGTGCCTGCAGGAGCAACCAGAATGCCACTGCAAATGCAGGAGGGACCTTCAGGACAGGGGTTTGCCCCAAAGATGTGGAGGCGAGCATCGCATGCTTAGAGGTGACAGTTGAGACTGTAAAAGGAGATGAGACCCTGAGGGTTGTGATTCGTTAGAAAATTTAGATCACTAAGCTCCCTCCTGACAGTTCCCTCTGTAGGATAGATGATGGATAGAGAGATAGAGAGGTAAAATAGATACATAGAGCTAGAGATAGATAGAGGTAAATATAGATGATAGGTAGATAGATATACAGATAAAATAGAGATAGAGATAGAGGTAAATATAGATGATAGATAGATAGAGATAGATAAATATAGGTAGATAGATAGATAGATGATATCTGTTATAAGTTCTGTATCTACTAAAATAAGATTTTGTTGCGATTTCCTGGTTGTCTAAATATGTTCGTAGAAAATTCACCACAATCACCAGAGGCTTAAGCGCTTGGTCTCCAAGGGCACGACAAGTTCAAGGGGCTCCTGCTTGACTGTTGTGAGTTGCAAGGTGGTCCTGTCCAGCAAGGTGCTCCCTCCTGTCACGATGTTCCCTGCTCTGCAGGGCTGTTTAGGCGCTGCGTCCACACTCCGTCGGTCAGGATTCTTCGGGGCTCACGTGTCCCATCTCAGCTTGGGATGCTTCCAGCTCCCACCGTGCTTCCCCTAAGCCCTGGTGAGGGACGCCTGCATGGCCCCCTCCCAGCACTCTCACAGGATCAACCTGTAAATAAGGGCCAGTGAGGCTGGGGCAGGGACCACCGGAGAAACGCTCCTGTCCTTCGTCCTTCAGGCGGATGGTTCCGAGATGCCCTGTATGGGTTTCTCCAAGAGCCTCGCAAGGTCTTTCTCCAGGCAGCTGCCTTGGTGGCCAGTAGCACATCTTTGTGGTGACTTTTCTTCCTCGCCTCACTCCTGCTCCCTGGACCTTCTTCCCAAATAAACTGCTACGTGAGGCACTCTGCTTTCAGGGAAACCAGGGCTAATGAAGATGGAGTCTTCTAACTAGCCAGACCTGAGGCCTGGGTCTTTGCCTGGGGCTCCCAAATAGGGATGAGACGGGATGGGGTGCTGTGGTTATGGTAGGGAGCGTGCAGAAGCCCAGTGAAAAGGAGTGCTGTTTCTAGAAGCAGAGGGGAAATAAACGGCACACACCAAGTACAGGAAGGAGTGAATGAGAGAGAGAGTTATTTTCTCTCTCTCTCTCAGTATATATACATAGGGGAATATGGAATATGGTTTACTGAATGGTCAGGCTGGAAGTTCAGCCATAATCATGCCTTAGTCGTATTTAGCGATACCTCTGTGTTCCACTCTTTAGAGGGTACAAAGCAGTCACGTTTCACAAATTCTTAGTCCTCCAAACACACAGAGGAGACGAGGCTATTCTTCTCATTATAGAGATGGGAAACCAAGGCAAAGTGATTCATTGATCTCCCAGAGCCATAAAAGAAAGTCGTTGTTGAGTTTTGGGTTACGTTTTGGGCTTCCTGCCCACTGCAGCCAAGCCCAACCTTTGACTGGAACCAACCCCAGGGAAGGAGGTTTGTGGGCTTCCTGGTAGGCAGAGCTTTATATTTGCTTGTCCTGTGCTGGGGCCTTTCACCTGGTGTGGCCCGGGAGGATGCTGCAGGAGGTATACCTAGGAAAGGGAGGGTAGAGCCATTCTGAGCAGCCAGGCTTGGGATCTGCTGCGTCATCGCTGACCGTCTGCCCATGGCTGAACTTGCCACTGCCTGGGAAGAGTCTGACTCCATTCATGGATACCAAGGACAGAGCAGAGCTCATCTCTCTACAGATCTGAGCCATGCAAACATACTATTCTTAAAAAGATAGTGAATCGAACAAAAAAGAAGCAGCCTCACAGATACAGATAACCAACTAGAGGTTAGCAGTGGCGGGGGAGGGGAAATATAGGGGTGGGGGGATGGGAGGTATAAACAACTGGGTGTAAGACAGGCCGCAAAGATGTATTGTACAACATGGGGTATAGAGCCAATATTTCGTAGTAACTGCAAATTGAGTGTAAGCTTTAAGAATTGTATAAACCCCTGTAGTAGAATGCCAGAAAAGTGCCCCCAGTCCTTAGCTGTTACGTTTATATGTTGTCGCACAAAAATATGTTTTCAGGAGAAATTGTCTCCTCTCAGGAATCCGTAAAATACAGAAAAAACATGCTTTAATTTTGTTTCTCTGGTTTTTTTTCTGGTTTTTCTGTTTTCAGTTCTGATTTATTTTCAGTCTTTGGGGTAAAGCTTGGGGCTATATATTGAGGGCGGGATAAATGGGGCGGGGGCAACCAAAAAGTATTTGGCCTTTATTCATGGCATTTCCATAGGTGGCTTTATTTATTCTTTACCACCCCCTGTGAGACATGGACCATAATTGTCCTTTTTTGCAGCTGAGTAACCTGGAGCTCAGGGAGCACGGTAATGGGAGCGTCACTGGGCAAGTTAAAGGAGAAAACCACCATCCACTCCCCGCAGGGGCTGCCCCCAAAGCCTGTGCTGTTTTGTCTGGTGAGTATCCCCCTGGCTTCCTAATGCACGAGGTCTAGCTTCCCGTATGTCTGAGTCATGCTGTGGACTAGCCTCGGGTATTCTGGATGGTTGACAGCTGTGATCAACCGAAACCATGGGTTTGTCGTGCTTTTTTCAAATGTGGTCTTTCCTACTTTTTATCACGGATGCCAGATTTTCCTCCTTCTCCCGAAGTTATCTTTATGTATGCACATGTGCACACACTCACGCACACACATACACACACACACACACACACCCCTGTGTCTGATTGGGGGGAAGTGGAGATGGGAGACAGCAAAAGCGCATGTTAAATTCAAGTGATCATGTGTCTTAGTTCCCGTTGCTATAACAATGTGCCACAGACTTCGTGACTTATAAACATCAGACATTTATTGCTCACAATTCTGGAGACTGAAACATGGCAGTCAAGGAGCCAGCAGGGTTGGGTGAGGGCCCTCTTCCAGGTCACAACTTCTCATTTTGTCCTTACAGGGCAGAAAGAGGAGGCAGCTCTCTGGGGTCCATTTTACGAGGGCACTAATCCCATCCTGAGGGCTCCACCCTCATGACCCAATCACCCCCCCAAAGGCTCCACCTCTGAATACCATCACATTGGAGATTAGCATTTCTACATATGAATTTTAGGGGGACATTCAGTCCGTTGCACCCATTTCACTGATTTTAGGAGGAACACTTTCTCGTGCTCTAGCCATTCTGAGATCTCTTACTCGAGCTGTGAAGTAGGCAGCTGTGTGTCATAGTGTTGCTGGTACTGTATGGGCATCAAAGCTTAGAGAACGGGTGTCAGAGGTTTGGAGGAAAATCCTGAAGACAACTGTGGAGCACTTTTAGAAGAAATACGGCCTTACCAAAATTCTCCTGAAAGCCCTCGATGGCTCATAGTACAGTGGTGGATGGAAAACATGGATTCCAGAGGTCCTGCCTCAAATGTGATTCCAAAGAGGTAGATTCTGCATGGGGAAAAGTTTTAGGCATACCTTAACCAATTTATTTAGCCTCTATTTCCTTTTTGTGTATGCAGAAGAGTGATACATGATGTAATACATTCTGTGTTCGAACAGGTCTAAAAGAGTTCTTTTAACACGTTTAAAATAAAAATTCTAAGTGCTAAGAAAGCATTGTGACACATACAGTGAGATGGCAACAATTCCCCTCGCTTGGTGTTCCATTAAATAACACCGAAGGAGCCTCAGATCACATGAAATACAGTAGTATTTATGTTTTCTGTTTCAATAATCATCAATCTGTTTCTAATCTATTCATGGAGAAATATGTGAGCCATCTTGCCATGAAACTATTTTCGAAATCTCATGGAAGCCTACCAAGGTTTCACAAATTAGCTAAGAAACTTTCTTGCTTTTGAGAGGGGAGTTTCCGGTACTATAAGCCTATGTTTCTGGGTGTAGTTTTGGTTAGCTTTTGTTAACCCTCGCTTTTGTCTAAAACAAACAAACAAACAAATAAATGAAAAATATATAAATGGGTGAAATTTATAAATAAAGGAAATACGTATCAAGCAAAATTAAAATGCTTGTATTACAAAACGTGCAATTTGGAGAACGAGTGGTCATTTGTGCAATGTCGGTGCGGCTTTGATAAAAATGTTTCAGTTCAAAAGCCTGGCCAGTCTGCTCCTGCACTAACTGACCCGTGGTTAGGGATGTGTGTCCTTGAGTGCCCTTGGATTTATTTATTAATATATTTAAATAGAAAAAAATGTAACCTTGGGACTTCCCCAGTGGCGGTGGCGTAGTGGTTAAAAATCCGCCTGCCAATACCGGGGACACGGGTTCAAGCCCTGGTCCAGGAAGATCCCTCATGCCGCAGAGCGACTAAGCCCGTGCACCACAACTACTGAAGTCTGCGCGCCTAGAGCCTGTGCTCTGCAATAAAAGAAGCCACCGCAATGAAAAGCCCACGCACCACAATGAACAGTAGCCCCCGCTCTCGTCAACTAGAGAAAGCCCGTGCACAGCAACGAAGACCCAACGCAGTGAAAAATTAATTAATTAATTAATTTAAAGAAAAAATGTAAAAACTTATCATTGGTGCTGCAGGTTGTGTATTTATTTATACTATCTTTCCTTTTAGAAAAACACTATGATATCATAAAGATAGTTCAACTTTAAAGGACTTCCCACAAGCCTCAAGTTCCCTGCAGTCCCTGTGCACAAAGAGAAATCAGTCTATTCCGTCTTGAAGGGCAGTGGACTTTGGTTTTGTCCCACATTTAGAGATAACAAATGCCTCACAAACAATAGAAACTTCTTTCCGTTTTGCACCACTCTTTCAGTCCTGGCACGGCCACGCAGTTGCTGTGTCTGGATTGATGGAAGCTTCCAGGCTGGGAGGAGATGGCATTTCCAAGAAAGCAGAGTGCAGACATCCCCCAAGTTTATGCATACCTGCACCCCACCTAAAACTAGCCCTCTGATCTCAGAGTTGGTGGCCTGTTGGCCTTTTGAACAAACACCCCCTCGTCCCCCCTCTGTCTCCCAATACTAAAGCCGAGATCCTCAGGGTCCCCTTCCCTGCCCACCGTCAGGGGAGAGGCCAGGTCCTTCCTCACAAGCACATGCTCTTCCCTGCTGAGTTCACACCCACCGTCCCAACCCCTGAGGGGAGAAGGGTTCCACACTCTGTGGTCCGGCGTCTCCCCTGTATAAAACCTTTAGATGGTGCCCCATTGCCCTCAAGGTAAATCCAAACTCCTAACTGGCTTCCAGAATCCTTCATCATCTCCCTGGGTGTCTGTGAACCTTCCCCTGGGTCGCTTCTTGTCAATTCTCCTCCAACTCTGACCTTGATCCAGTCCCCCAAAACTTGTCGGGCTTTCCCTGACTTCCCAGTCTCTGCATGAGGCCTGGAGTGGGTTTGACTGCCTTTAGGGAGTTCTACAAATGCACTCTCCAAGCCTCCTTGTTTGGAAGGGAAAACATACCAAACCAACTTTCAAAACCACATTTGGGGCATAGGAAGCTGTAAGCTGGGCCTCACAGGTTTTGCTACACAACTTCAGTTACATTAGAAGAGTCTGGTCCTAGCAGCTGCCGCTGCCTCCTGGGGGACCCCTTTTCAGAGCTTTGGAAGCTTGGACATGGAAGGCTGACCCATTCGCTGCCCGCCCGTTTGGCATGGGAAGGCATTTGGAGTCGATCTGGGTGAAGGCTGAGCTGGTAAGCAGTGCAGGTTCTCACTGGATGCTGGGCGAGAGGAGCCGGCAGGCCCTGCGGCAGGGTAGGCAGCGCGCCGGATTCGCCCCCCAGGCGCGGGCTCCGGCTCAGGGGCCGACAGGTGTGAACGTGGTGTTTCTAGGCATGGCTTTTCCTCACGTGACTCCTGTGATTTCCCACCATCCTTCTAACCTCACAGGACACCTGCCCTTCCCTGCGGTTCAAACACGTGCAGAGCCTTGGTGTGGTCTCAAGGTGTCTGATGCTGTAGAAGCCGACATTTCTAGTTACTTATCAAAAACAGCAGGTGACCTTTCTCTGGCTCCGGTAAGCCCTGGATGGAGGGCCAGAGTCAGGGCCATCCCAGGGGTACAGAATCCCAGAGGGCTGAACCCCAGGTGGGCCCTCTGGGTGCATTTTCATGCAGATGGAAAAGGGAACACCTCCAGGGCACCTTGGCAGAAGCAAAGAAGTGGGTGGCTCTAAGCAGACCCGGTGGGTGTGTGTAGGATGGGGGAGAAGCCCTTTATGCCTGTGTGTGTGTGTGTGTGTGTGTGTGTGTGTGTGTGTGCGCGCGCGCGCAGGGTCTTTATAGAATCGTGGGTGTGATGAGCCCCAGGGCTCGCTCAACATCTGCTGGTGGATTTGCCCGGCTTCATGAGCACTTCCCAGGTAGAATTTCCGTCTATGGTAACCAGTTTATCGAGCGTTTTCTCTAGTTCAAGCGCTGTCCTGAGGACTTCCCTGTCTGACCTCTCTCCACCCTCACAGCAGTCCCTGAGCTGCTGTACTTTCACCCCTACTTAATACACAAGGAGATAAGGTTTGAGAGCTTATGTTACTGCTCCAAATCCTGAAGCTGGCTCCCTCCGATGCCACAGCCCACGAGCTGCTCTGCCGTCATTTGTCTCACCCGGGACTCGATGGGAATGGGGGCTATTGCCCTGGCGAAGACGCAGTAGAGGAAGGAGCCTAAGGGATGTTGTCGCTCCTCACAACATGTTATGAGAAGTACGATGAAAGTGGCTGGATGCTGAGACTCAGGGACAGGAAGAGAACGTCCTCTGTCTCCTTTCCTTCGCCACCTCTGCGTTCTGTTCCGTCCACCCTCTCACTGCCCTGCTTAAAATCTCTGACTGGCACCCACTGCCCTTGGGGTCAGGTCTGGACTCTTTAGGTGGCTTCCCCAACCGTCCAGAAGCCTTTACTCTCTGAGCAGCCATCCTAGTTCTGTAGCTTAAGAGGTGGCAATAATTCCATCTCAATGAACCGCCTCTCAGGAAAGCTCTCCAGACCCGCGTTGGCATGAGGAAGACACGTGGGCATTGCTGGTGGGAAAGCACTTGGTCTGAGTGACTCAGGGCTTGGGGACAGCACTGTGACCTCAACAGAACAGCTACCCCGCTTCTTGTTATTTCCTGCAGAATCCTCCAGCTGTTCAGCCTTCCCGGAGCTGGACTCGGTCTAGCAGCCCAGCTGAGTCCTCCCCCTTCATACACCTTCCGCCCACCACGAAGGCCCATGTGATAAGATGTGGGGCTTCAGCGCGGGGCGTGTGCCCACTCTGCTTCCCGTGATGTGCAGCTGCCTCTTGTCTTGCTGCTGGGAAAATACTGAAGGCCTGGCTATAGCTAAGAGAGTCTGACAACATGTAAGGCACAAACATTCTTTATCTGCAGGATGAGGTTAGTTTCTGTTTGGGCCTGGTGTTTTTGTAAGAAGGAAATCGCGTTCATAAGAATGAGATTAGGTCCAGGAAGCATCCGCTGGGCAATGCAAAACTGCTAGAGGCGGAGGGTCAGGATTTTCTCATTGGTTATGACTGCCGCCTCCTGGCTGAGCTTGTGAACTACGCAATCTGGACTTCCTAGGGAAACAGTATTAAGAAAGATTACTAACCCCTTTCTCCAGCTTTTTATCAGCTCTGAGTGGTGTGGTGCAAAAGGGAAATGAGAGGAATTTTCTGTAGATAGAGTATTTCTTTGCATATTTCATGTTAGCAACAATGATAAAGCAGACACAGCCACGATGAATAAAAACATAGTGGACTGTTGTCATGTGAGGCAAACAAAAACGTGTCAATTTATTATACCTATTGACTCAGTGTTAGCTTTTCCAAATTAAGTGTTCAGCCCTTATCTGAGTTTCTAAGACCTGCCCACTCTCTAAAGCTGAGTTCTTAGCAAATTTAGATGAACCTACTAACCACTTTTGGAAAATCAGTACAGAATTAAGGACTTAGGTGAAAATTGCAACTTAAAAAACTTGGGGGGCCTAAGGTCTGTCTTTAAAATTATGCAATAAAAAATAAGATTTGGAATCATCATTTTTTTCATATTGATTTTATTCTTAGACTCTTACTGTCTAGAAATTTAAATTCTAAGTCAGGTTAAGGATTACTGTAACACATACAATAGACATATATGGACCAAGGTAGAAATATGTCTTTCCAGCTATTTAAATTTCTTGGGGGGAAAGTTGTATTTTACCTTTAATATCGAATGTGCTGAGACCCACAGGTGGGTGATTTCAGAATTATATTAGGGATATTGGCAAGACTTCTCAGAATCCTTTCTCCTCTTATTCCTCAGCAACAGAAAGTACACAATTTTAGCTGGCCCATGGCCACTGTGTTAGTCTTGGTGTTCTGAGAAGCAGGTGCTAAGAAGGGATTAAACGTGCAAGGACTTTGTTAGGGACAATGTCTGCTAGGAAAGATGGAAAGGCAGCTAGAGGAAGGCTGGAGGGGCCACCAGAACACAGAGCAGGTCTGACCTCAAGTGCAGGAGAAAAGGAGGGAAGGAAGGAAGGGAGGGAGGGAGGAAAGGAAGGAAAGAAGGAAGGGAGGGAGGGAGGGAAGGAAGAGAGGGAGGGAGGTTGGAAAGGAGGGAAGGAGGGAGGAAGGGAGGAGCTGGATGGGAACATCTTACACTACAGTGCAGTTCTAAAGAAAGTTTGGCACGTTTTGGACCTTTGTGACAGGCAGAT
Source organism: Neophocaena asiaeorientalis asiaeorientalis (assembly GCF_003031525.2). Classification (NCBI taxonomy): domain Eukaryota; kingdom Metazoa; phylum Chordata; class Mammalia; order Artiodactyla; family Phocoenidae; genus Neophocaena; species Neophocaena asiaeorientalis. The sequence goes on from NW_020171817.1 coordinate 1,078,969, forward strand.
TTCAGAGATGAGCCCCGATGACCCCTACCTCCAGGTACCCATGACTTTGTATAATCCCTTCACTTTGAGAATGAACTGGACCTAGTGACTAGCGCCTAATGAATAGAAGATGGCAAAGTGATGGGATGTCCGTTCCCCGATGCTGTTACAAAAGCCTGTGACCCCACCTTCCTGGACTCTCTCTCGTGCTGATTTTGATGGAGCAAGCTGCCAGATTGGGACTGAAAGTGGCCTCCAGCCATGACCTAGGAAAGAGCTGAGGCTCCCAGGGCAGCAACCTGGGAGGAGATGCATCCTGACAACCACCACCAGGGGTGCTTGGAAGCAGGTCCTTCCCCAGTCAGGCCTCAGATGAGACCTCAGCTCTGGCTCACACTTTGACTTCAGCTCTGAGGGAGATCCTGAGGCAGAGGATCCAGCCAAACAGCACTGAATTCCTGACCCACAGAAACTGAGAGATAATAAATGTGTGTTGTTTTTAGCCACTAAAATGTGGTGTCATTTGTTACGCAGCCGCAGATAGTTCATACAGTCCTCTAGCCGATGTTGCCCATCACAGAAGTCATACGACTCCTAGCAAAGAGCTGCCTTAGAATTACTGATGCCCTCAGGCTGGGAGCAGCCTTTTGCAAGCTTGATCTCGCTGCAAATGCAGTGATGGGTTTCAGAGCACAGCAGCTGGGCCCTCGCACGACTGCACTCCCTGCGGTCGGATGTCTGAGAGGCACGTTCACACGCTGCTGAAGACACCCAGGGCGAAGATTATGTTGCTCATCCTCCCTTGAAGCTTAGATGGCCTTGTGTTACGTTCTGGTCAATATGGTATATACAGCTTTCAGGAAGAGTCCTTAAAAGAGGGGTTATTCCTTCCCTGCCCTTTTGCCTCTCTTGCTGGCTGGGATATGATGAGATGACTGGATCTGGTCAGCCATTTTGGACCATGAGGCAGAAGCCATTTGTGGAGGGTGATTAAAGCCACAAAATAAGACAAACTCAAGCCCCACTGGTCATGGGCTGCCTAGGTTCATGGGAGAGAGAGCTCATCTTCTAACTTGTGTAAGTCACTGCTTGATTTTCTGTCCCTTGAAACAGAACTTAATCCTAATTGCAAAGAAGCTACATTTTATATGTAAAGTCTAAAGGTTAAAGGGGTAAATATTTCCCAGAGGATAAATCATGGCACAAAGAAAAGTTTAATTACCTAAGACTATTGCTGGGAGATGATCTCTATTCCATATGTTGAGGGTGGTGACAGGTCTCCCCTTCCGGTTGCTAGGAGGGCATCCCTTTCAGTTCACAAGGACAAGAGAAGGAAACCACTGATCCCCATCACAGAGAAGTCTTGGAAAACAGCACTTGAGAAAGCAGCTAACGCCCCTGGCACTGCATGTCAGGCTAAGAGCACTGGCCCCAGAGGCTGACAGAGTTTGCTGGGTGAAGGGACCAAAGAAGGAAACCGGCTTGATTTTAATTGTCTGTCTAACCTGTTGAAAATGAACTTTCTCTAAACTAATTCTTTTCAAAGTTTTCAAAGCCTGAGAACATAATAAATGTTACCCTTTGTCGGACTTTTCATCCGCTTTTTGGCCATGGCACAGAGGGGTATTTTCTGGAAGGATATGGCTGTTCTCTCTGATGACTTTCAAAACGTGAATTTGCTCATCAGAACTTTTTGGCTATGTTATCCAGAGCATTTTTTAGCCTTCACATGTACTTTCGATATGTGACTTCTAAGTGTTAGCAAATCCCATGCTTACTAAGTGTTCCATTGGTCAGGGGGCAGTGTAGACCAGTGGTAAGTAAGTCTCTTAATCTCTGAGACTGTTTCCTCATTGGCACCGTAAGTCCCTAGCTTATGGGATTGCTGTGAGAGGTAAGTTTGATAATGCATGAAAAGTCTTAGAGGCTCAGTAGAGCCCTGGGCAAGTGGTAAGGACACAGGTCCACTTGGTCAGTATTGGTGTTCAGTAGGGGCTCAGACAAAGGAGACAGAGGTTCAGAGAAGGAAATCTACTTCCCAGGGCACTGTGGATTCTGATACGGTTCAGTTCCACAGAGGATGACTGGGGTCAAAGGGTGGTCCTCACTCAGCACTCAGCCACGTGAGTCTAAAGACAGGCTGAAAATCTGGGAGCTCAGACAAGGAGGTCTGGAGAGGGCACACCGGGATCCAGGGTGGAGTCTAAGACCCAGGCTGGAGCATATTGTTGACAAGAGACCAAACAGTGGGTAGTAATCAGGGACGTCGGCCAAGGGGGTGGCAGAGGAGCGGGAGGAAATCCACTTCTGGGGGCCCTGTTGGTTCTGACACAATTCAACTCCACAGGAATCGACCAGAGTTTACTAAGTGCCAGGCCCTCTATTAGAAACTGGAGAAAACGCAGTGCCTGCCTGCAAGGTGCTCCCAGTCGAGTGGGGAAGACAGAGAGGTAAACAGGTGATCGTAGCCCAGTGAGTAGCCCTGTGATAGGATGCAATGGAGCTTGTCGGAGGGGAAGCTAATCCATCTCGTGAATAAGGAACAGCTCCCCAGCGGCCCCGTGCTCCTTCACTGTAAAGTGAACGGTGGGAATGCTGGCGAGAGGCGGAGGACCCAGATTCCAGAGGGCACGGCACCACAGATGGAGGGTGTTGCAGGCATGAGGCAGGGGGCTTTTAGGAACTTTATGCAGACGAGTGACGTAACCAGATTTGTGCTTTAGAAAGATCTCTCTGATGACCCTGTGGGGTTCCGGTGCCGGGTAAAATGGATTAAACAGAAACTTGTACTGTTTCAAGGCACTCAGTCTGTGGTCTTTGCTACAGCAGCCCTAGCAAACTAGTGCGGTTACACCACCAGCAAAATTTTTCTGTCTTAGACCATTTATTCAACAAATATTTTAAGCCAAGTGCTGGAATTTGTGCAGAGGTGAACAAGACCCGGTTTATCTCTCAGGTTGCTTATGTCCTAGTAGAAGAGACAAAAAGCAAATAAGCGATTATAGTCACACCATGGTCAAGGGGAGGTGCTGGGGAGCCCCAGGAGGGACCTTTCACCCAGCCTGGGCACCAGAGACAGACCGCTTCTTGGAGGGAGCGACATTCCAAAAATTTCAGGTCATGGAGCAAGGTTGTGAATGACTGTTGTTATAATGGAACAAGGTGAGTTCCGAGTCAATATGAAGAATGGCAGTGAACAAGCAAGATTAGAGAGAAGTCAATGTGTTTGTTCCACTTAGCAGTTTCGCCTCCAGAATAAATCTTAGCTAGGGTGTCACCTTATTAACTTTGGTTGGTTGGTAGAGGTGAGTGGGGACTGGGTAGGGTGGGTTGGAGGTGAGATCAGGGACCATCAATCAGCAGGCAGAGACTGGTGCCTTCTTGAGGCAGAAGATTCCCTTTGTTCAGCTCTCTTTCCTCAACCTGTGCCAAGTGGTGGGAGAAGATTCCAAAGCTTGGCCTGGGTCTCTGGGTAAGGTTGTATAGGTTGTGGACTGCACAAGGAGAGACTGGGCACTGAAATCTGGCATGTATCCACTTACCAAGCCATGTGTCTGAGCATGGGCCCCTGTCTGCCCAGAGGATGGGTACCCCTTTGCTTTGCACAAGGGTGTCATCTTCTTGTCAAGTCATACGCAACTGATTCTGGTTCCCCTGGGAGGGGGTACCCAAAGGTGCCATCTATCCTAGTGGTAGTTGCCATCATGGCATTTGGTCTGGCTGCATGACAAGGCATTTGTTTCTTTGAAATAAAGTCTATTCTGCATGCCGGAAAGCTGCCCCAGGAGTCCTGGTCGTACAGTTAGAGAGCGGATTGAGCTGAAACTCTAATTGTATACTCCTCTCATTGGTTAATTTACCTCCTCCTGGTTAGTTTGCTAGTCTGAACCTTTGCTGTATGGCGTTTGGCTCAGGACCCTGAGGATGAGATTATATCTGGTTTTTGTGGAGCCTAAAGAAGAAGGGAAACAATAAAGCTCCAAGCAGTTGGCTATTAACTGTTACTTAAAAATATTGCCTGCGTAACTAGGACAATGCTCCCTACGCACTGCAGTCTGGTCATATACATGAAGGTCTCATACTTTGTAAATTACCCTGAGATTGGAGTTTCCTCTGTTATAAACCCTGCCGCACATTTGCTTTGGGGTAAGGTAAAGGATAGGCTGTGGGGATTCGGGGTGTGCTCAACCAGGACATAAACAGACAGAGATTCTAACGCTTGTCATCAGGAGGGTGGTGAGGAAGGCGCCCTTTTCCCAGTAGGAGCAGCGCGTCCCGCCTGTCCTCAAGTGGACAGAAAAGCAGTAACACGGGGATGGCGCGGAGGTTACGAGGAGGTCCAAGTGGACCCCCAGATGTCAGTGAGGAACAGAAGGGGCTAGAGTGGAAGCACGTGGTAAGGAAATGCATTCCCATCCTGGCGTGGCTCTGGGGGAGGGAAATCCTGCCCACCAGCAAAGCTGGAACGTCTTAGGCGTCAGTCTGTGGGTTCCTGTGAAGACATTCTAATGACGAGAACGGAATGAAATGTCACTGACTGGTCTCCCCCCGACTTGCGTATCAGGGAATCTCTGCAGACTCTCGTCACATTCCACGCTGGTTATTTCTGGGGCCTCTGTCAGCAGAAGAGCAGTTCTTTCCTCTCTCATTCTTGTCTCCCCCGAGGTCTTATCCAAGCTCTCGAAGCTGCAGGAAGGCAGAGCCATCGTGTGTTCCGGGGGCAGCGTGGCACCTGTGCTCAGGCCCGGCTCTCCCCTCCCTGCTTTGGGCTGGGTCTCCCAGGTTCGTGGAACAAGCTGTGCTGTGTTCTCCCTTCCTGCCCCCGTACCCCAGTGCCATGGGGGTGCCACAAAGTACCACGGGTACCCTGGTGGCTCTGAACCCCTGGTGAGTCAGCTACTGGCCCAGATTCCTGCTGTCGGTTCTCTCTCCTTGAGGCTCCGATGCACGTCTGCGGGGCTGGGACACCAGGCCCCCCTTCCTGTCCGCCTCTGCCCCCAGAAGCTCGCCCACAAGGCAGAGCCAACATCACCACTTCCAGCCCGAAACATCCAGAAGAGATGAAACGGTGTCTTTTGCTGCAGGGAGGATTGGTTTCCTACCACAGTTGTGCTCATTTTGAATTTCTAATTTTTAGGGATGTTTCTCCAGGGTCTGGGAACGAACTCTCTGAGTGGAACAGGTGCCACTCGGCTCCCAGGGATGAACCTCAGTGGCTTGTTCCTGAGCCCAAGGTTCTGGAATCCTGAATGTGGCCGTGAAATATTGAAGTCAGAACACATAAAATAGTGAACAATGAGATCCGATTAAAAAATTGAACAAAAACCAAACAACTGTAGACAGATAGGCCTCAGGGTGTGAAAGTGAAGGGAAAAAACTCAACTCAGACAAACGAACAGTCTGGTACCTTCGGAGGCAACAAAGGGAAAATCCGATACGGTTAGGAAAAATTGTGGCCAGGGAGCGAGACAGGGGTGAAAAGTACCTTTCTCTTCTAAATGACTCCAGACGTGACGTTTGTCTCCCAGGTTGGCTGAGGGGGTCATTACTAAGAGCGGCAGACATGGACAGGTAACCAATACAGGAGTTTATTCCTTCCATTCTTTTCTAAAAAAAGTCAAATATAGTGACATATAACATTGTGTATGTTTAAGACATACAAGGCATTACATTGATACATTTATATATTGTAATCTGATTGCTTTCGAAGTGATATGTAGCGCTTCTATCACATCACATAACTATTCTTTCTCTTTGGTGGTTGGGATCATTTTCAGTAGAGGAGTTTCTATGTTAAGCTTTCAATTCCTTCCATTTCATTACCGAAAATGAAGTGGGGAAAGGAAAAACATAAGGGAGGTGTTAAGTCTGAATGTTTGCATCCCTCCAAAACTCTGATGTTGAAACTGACCCTCTGCGGTGATGGTGTTGCCTCCCGGGGGCTTTGGGAGGTGGTTAGGTCATGAGGGTGGATTCCCCGTGGGTGGGGTTACGGTGCTTACCGAAGAGGCCCCAGAGAGCTCCCGCCCCTTCGGCCACTGAGGGCACAGTGGGAAGACCATCTGTCTGGCCATCTGTCTATGAACCAGGAACCAGGAAGGGACCCTCACCAGACTCGGAATCTGCCCACACCTAGGACTTGCAGCCTCCAGAACCGTGAGAGGTGAATTTCTGTGGTTCCTCAGCTCCCTGCTCCGTGATGTCTTTGTTACAGCAGCGGAACGGACTAAGACAGGACGAGAGATCACAAACACGTGATCCTGCCATGGGGAAAGTCATGACTCGAGTGTTAGTGCGTCTGGCTGGGAGAAGTAAACCTGGGAAGAAGCCGATGGCCACTGAGTGCCCGGCGGCTCTCGGCTGCCCCGTCGCGAACTTCGGCTTCTGGTCCACATAGAGACCGCTGTGGCCCCGTGTGTGCCCCGATCTCCTTCCACCCTCAGAACGGCTGCTCCCTGCCCCTCCCGTCTCTGCTTCCGCCGGCAGCCTTTGTTTGGTTTCAATGCTGCCTCCTTGTCCGGAGGCCCTTCTCAGGCTGGCATCCCCTCCCCTCCCCTCCCCCTCCTTCCTTCATCCATCCCATCCCCATGGAACCCTGCACAGAGCCCTCATCCACCAGGTCAGCCCCTCACCTGCTGCCACCGAAGGGGACTCAGGCAACGTGAGTCACATGTGAAAAGGGGTGAAGAGGCCACGCTTGGTGAAGAGAATAACTTCTCTCCAGCGAGGGATGCTGACAACCTGCTCAGGAGGGTGACAGGGGGACTCCAGCAGGGGCGGGCTGGGGTGAGATCTGGGTGCACAGTTGGCCTCAGTAATACCTGCCGAGTGGTTGGGTTTCAGGGATCACAACTAAGTATTGAGAGAAAAGCCTGGGCTTGGGTGAAAGCATCTTTCCTTATATACTTTATTTTGTCTGACACTGAGTTCCTTGCCCAATTATAGCAGAAATGTAATGTGTCCCCATCCCCGGGAGTGAACCACCAGGGTTGACAGCTAGGCAACCACAGCTGAGCCTGCTCTTTTTTTTCTGTGCTCCCATCAGTGAATTAATCTAACACTTTTTTAGTCTCTACCTTTTGTTCTCAGCCTGTTTGCTGCTTGACTTGAAAGAAACTGCAAGGCTATAACACACAGTGCTTCTAATTATATGGCCTCCAGCCAAACAGCCATGGTAGCGTCAGCTGGTGAGAGCTAGGATGGAGTCGGACACATTTGAATCCCAGCTCCCTGAGCTCACGAGCCTGAAGAAGCAGGGGTGTGTCTGTTTCCTCACTTTACTAACCACGGCTTCCTCTTCTGTAAGGTGGGTCCTTGGATCATCCCCCATGGGCTGTTGTTGAGATTAAGAACTGAGATACAGGTAAAATACCCAGCTCAATGCTGGAACATAGCAAATGCTCAACTAACTGTTGGCTTTTAAACAGTTGTTATTATTCTGCCTTCTCAGATGTTATTTTTCTATACTCACACATTTTAACCTTTTTAGTCTACCTCTGTGTGGAAACCTCGCTGTATCCCTTTGACCATTTCCATAACATTCTCTGGCCCCTTCTCCAGTTTTCTTCCACTATTTCTGAGTAGAAGAAACGGAGGGAAAACCAAATAAAATGATACAGGCTTGCATGGCCTGGATGTTTTCTTTCTTTCCATCCTGGCTTGGGTTTCAGGGAGTCCATAAAAATATCAGCTGGAGGAAGAAATAACATCGATGCTTATACGCTTTTCCTCAGGAGTGAGGAGACCAAGATACTGCAGGAAGGAATTTGGTTTTGTCACGCATTTTAAAGGAAAGCTGGGTTAGAGGAGAAAGAAAATTCAGGCTCGTGCATTTGAAGGCAGCTGAAGGCTTCAGCTCCAATGGAACAACTGAAGTTATTTACACACTAGATGTAAAGTAGCTCTTTCCCAATTCCTCTGGAACCCCTGCTTGCCAGATAAAATGATCGGGAAACTAGACAGAAGAACTCGTCTGAGAAAGTTGACTGAGAAAATTGTAGCTGATTCAAATCTGAAATTGAACTGCTGGCATGATAAGCTTTCCCTCCCTAACAAGTCCGGGTCAAAATCAGGATGTGGCCTTTTTTGTTCTCTTCCTGGCTATTTTGGGTGATTTTTTTCTGAAGGCAGATGTAATTTGCAGTTGTTACATTTAGTTCTTCACATCCTGAATGTGTATCTTTTTTTTTTTTTAAAACAGGAAACAAGTTTAATTAAAAATTACACACATTTTCTTTCCTAGGCCTTTTTTTTTTTTTTTTTTTTTTGGCCTGGTTATAAAGTTTCTGTTTCAGGGGAAACTTGTACCTTAATGTTTCCCTTGAATTCTTTTCAGAGTTCATGTAGCTCAGTGAACATCCCAGGTCTACTTAAACCAGCTACGCTTTGAAGAATTCAAGGTGCCAAGGAACCATTTCAGGACTTAAAAAGGAATGTGGGCTTATGGGTGAGGTCAAGGCTCAAAGACAGTTTGGCCGTGATGATGTCGGAGGGATTGGAGAGGGAAATTAGGAAACAGGGCTTCAGCTCCAAGGTGAATACCCACCTGCTATAGACTGAATGTTGTGTCCCCCGCCACCCAATTCATATGTTGAAATTCTTACCCCCAGTGTGATGGTATTGGTGGTGGGTCTTTGGGAGGTGATTAGGTGATTAGTGCCTTTATAAAAGGGACCACGGAGAGCTTTTCCTCACCCCTCCCACCACGTGAAGACACAGCAGGAAGACAGCTGTCTGTGATCCAGGAAGCGGCCCCTCACCAGACACTGAATTTGCTGGCAACTTGGTCTTGGTCTTTCCAGCATCCAGAAATAACTGAGAAAAATGTGAGAAATAAATGTCTGTTGTTTGTAAGCCACCCAGCTTATGGTGTTTTTATTATAGCACACCGAACAGACTAAGGCAGCCCCTGAACAGAGTAACGACTCACATTCATTGAGTTATGTGCCTGGCACTGTTCTCTCATTTAATTCTCAGGGTATTTCTGTAAGGCAGGTGCTATTATTGTTGACACGTACGGATGAGGAAACAGAGGCTTAGAGAATCTGAGGCACTCGCCCAGTTAACAGCTGAAAAGCCGGCCTGTCTAATTCTAGACGCACCCTCCACTACTAGCATCTCCCCCTTTCCTCCCTTTACCCTTTCCAACCTCCCTAGTGTCCACTTAAGGAACGGTGTGGTTCCAGTGGGACTAATGCCAATCCAGCTCTGGTTGTGGGTCATGTGATCTAGGCAAGCCAGTCAGCACGGGGCCAAAGTGATTGGCCAGGAGTGGTCATGTGACCCAAGCCAGTGAAATCAGGGTGAATGCAGGACTTCGGGAGAAAGGTCTCTCTCCTTGGTACTTTGGACAAGCGTGAAACTATTTGCCATTGCAGGAAAGACTGTCTGAGGGTGAAGCCAATATTCACGGAGGCCAGAGGTGAAGGAACTTCGGAGAAGTAGAGGTGAAGTCCTGGTGACAGTTGCACCTGTGTAGCAAACCACAGCTGATACCTGAACCACCTGGGACTTAGCAGTCAGACCTGAGCTGCGTGTGTAACCAGACAGAGCTGGTCTCCGTTCTTTACAGCCGAACGTTCCGAGTGGGGCGATCACAGTGGCCAAACGGATCTTCAGCTGCCTGCCTGGACCTCGCTTGGCAAAGCTTTCCTTGGGCATTGGCGTTCCCTTAAAAAATACACACACACACACACACACACACATTCCCTTAAAATGTAAGGAAGGGCCTACGGACGCCAGAATGACTGGCGCTGGCTGATTTCCACGAGAGTTCTTCGGTTTGGAGGCATAGCATAATCTTGAATAAAACCGATTTTTTTTTTCAGGGAAGTTTATTCAGGAGAAGTTTATAGAATACTTGATGTTGATTTTGAAACAGTGGCAAATCATTTATGAGAAGATGAGAAGTAATGAAGTTCTTTGGCAGGTCGCCCTCCCCCCTCCCCCGACCCAGGCACACGTGGGTGACCAGCTAAGAGGGCTTTTGCCCTGGGCTGCCCACTGCCCCTCAACACCTCCCTCTTCCTGGGATGACACTTCCAAACTTCATCTTCGTTATTCTGTTCTGCTGGAGTTTTGATAATGATTCTGGCGTTTCTCCTACCAGGACTGTTTGTATTTTTTAATAGGAGAGTTATAAACAGTGAAAAGCTTTCTCAACTTGTAGGAGTGAAACTCAGTGAAATGTAAGGCCCACGCTAAGGACAGACAGATTTTGGAGGCAGAGAAACACTCTTTTCCCCCCTCAAATTACACCCTTAGTGCAGCGGCTGTGTGCTTCTGTGTACTCAGTCGAGGCTAGGGTCTGCCTGTGCATGTGTGGAAATCTCTGTTTAACTAAGCCTCTTTCTCCCTTCGTCTCTCCCTCTCTCCTCTCTTTCTCTCTCACTCTCTCTGTCTCTGTCTCTCTGTCTCTCTGTCTCTCTCTCTCTCTCACACACACACACACACACACACACACACACACACTCAATGAATTTTAAGAAGAGAGTGAAGGACAGGAAAGGGAACAGCTCGATCTGCTTGTTCCCTGTTCCCTGCCCCTGTCTGTGGAAGGCTGTGACAGCCGTCCTGAGCCATGGGAACATGTGAGTACTCGGGAGCCACTCAGGGCCCTTAACTGGATGTAGGGATGTTTCTGGAAAGGGAGCGGGAAATGTCTCACCAGAGGGGATGGGGATGGACCAGCAATCCAGTTTGCCGTCTGGGTACACAACAGTGTCCGCTGTGTGTGCTCAGAGGTTTGCCCCCAAGCCTGGCATGGCCACAGCGGGGCTCTTCTCTGGAGCATTTTGGGCGTAGGCGAGGACACTGCTATAATTTTCTCTCTCCACAACCCAGAAAACCTCAGATGCTGCTTTTAAGGTTTTGGTTCACCAGGCTCTTATGGCCTGCTATTCCGGGTAGTTCAACTATGTACAGACAGTAATTAATAGCAACGAAGATTTTTAAACTATGCATTTCTTTTCTCTTTTAATCTCTAACACAGTGGCACTTTTATCAACTGAGGAGGTCAACCCAGTCTCCCGACTTCGACCCCTCTACAGGAGCAAGGGGGCCAGATGTGGAGCCCAGGGATGCTGGAAGGAGAGAGGTGGGGGGAGCACAGGATGTGGAAGGGGAGGTGGAGCCCCCCAGGGATGCTGCACATCCGGGGACAGGAGACACCAGGGACACCAAACGGCTCTGGCAACATACAGGCCACCTCGTCATTTACAGGGGGGATCAAAGGAGGTGTCTCTGTACATGCACGATGTGGCCCCTGGTGGACATGTGGTTTTTTAATATTCCAGGGGACTGCAGGCTCCATGAGGGCGGGGACAGTGTCTGTCTTTCTCCCTGGAGTAGCCTAAGTGCTGAGCACAGGGCCCAGCATCTGAGTGACCGCCGTGACTTGCTGAGTAAATTAACGAACACATTCACGAGGGCCATGGTGCGCTGGGGCCGGGACAGCCGCGATTCAGGATAATGAGGTTTGTTCAGGGGAGACCGTGATGTATTGCTTGTGCAGTTTCGTCGGCTTCTGGGCTTCCCCAGGAGAAGGAACGGCTCACTCCCCAGTGCTGTCATTGCCACTGGGCCGCCACTGTCCTGAATCTCTCAGCATCACTGATGCCGTGGCAGCCCCTGGCTCTGTGTGCAGAGGAACTTATGTTAGAGCTACAGGATTGTACCAAGATTCTTTAACAAACCAGGAGGCACAATTGTGGTGCCGGTTTCTTTATTTTGGGCGACCAAGGAAGGGCCCCCAGGAGCTGAAAAAAGGGGAGTGATGTTAGGTGAGCACTTAGGGAAGAGGGATGGCCCCTCAAGACTGCTGGAGGACCCCCAGGAGCTCCTGAGAAGCAGATGTTTCGGGGGGGCCTCATTACATCCGCGGAGCCTGGGGACCTGTGGTCCTGGGGCTGAAACCAGCACCTGCGCGTCCCCAGAGGCTTGCTCTGTCGTCCACTGGTCCTTCCTCACGGCAGGGCGAGCGTGGGAAGCTGCGGTTCCCGCGGGACAGCTCGCCACGCGTCAAGATGCTCAGGAACAAAGGATGGTGGCGTTGGCGCAGGCCACGGTGGAGTGGTCTTGGTTGTATAGCTCTAGCAGAACTTGGTACTCTCCCTGAAGGGATACGGGGAAAGCAGGAGGTGTGTGAGCCCAGAACCATCACCTTTCGGCAAGGGGTTGTGGAGCCCTTCTACGTGCAGCCTCTGCTCTACGCACCGGGGATAAAGTCGAACCACACAGACCGTCCCCACCCGCTGTGGCTCCCGGGCTGGCTGGGAGAGACAGGTGGTGCCCATGATGAATGGCTATGCGTGAGGGGTTTCGTGTTCCCGATGGAGCTCCCACGGGGGTGCTGGGCTGGGCTGGCGTGTGCTTGTTTGCAGCTTTAGGGAGGATGGTGGTCGAGGCAGGTCCCCTGAGGAGGTGACGTTGGGGTGAGGACATGAAGGTGGTACGGAAGCACGCCATGCCGACTGCGGAAAGTGAGGGCCCGATGGGCTCGGGGGGAGAGGCCCACAGGAGGAGAGGGGAAGAGGCTGGCGATGGCTTCCACCTGAGGCGTGGCCTGTCCCGACGTGCCTGTCCGCGGGGTCCCTCTGGCTGCCGTGGGGAGAAAAGCCGGGGATGCGGGTAGGAAGCAGTAGGACCGGGTAGCAGGTGGCGAAGGTTTGGAGCAGGTGGTGGAGATGGGGAGAGGGGCGGGATTCTGGATGGATTTGGAAAGAAGAGCCGATAGGATTGGCTGAGGAAACCCACGTGGGTGGGAAAGAGAGGGGTCAGGGGTGACCCCGAGGACTCTGGCCTGAGCAACAGGAGGGATAAAGTGGTGTTTCCTGAGAAGAGGGAGGCAGCTGGGGGGGCAAAATCCAACGGCATGAAACCCAAACGCTCCGCTAGAGAAAGTATTTCTGCCTGTTAGGGTTCCTTTCTGGCGACAGTGCACAGCAGAGGACCCCCTCTGTGGTCAGGGAATGCCAGCCAGGCCGTGTGGAGCTGCAGAAGGAACCCAGGCCTGAGCCACGTGTGCCGTGCTCGTGGCTGAAGCTCCACCCGGCCCTGCAAGCCACATGGCAGGGCCAACCAGCAGACTCTCTGTCACCGGAGGAAGGGAAGGAACAGATCAGACCACTGGGTAGATGTTGCATGAAAGGTCTCGGGCTACGAGAGAGGCGCTTTCTAGCAATTAGCAGAGGCCCAGGAGTGAGTGGGTTCCCCAGCACTGATGGTGTCTCAGGCGTGAGGGCTGCTGAGGGTGTCTTCCGGCACCCTTCACCTTGAAGATTCTCTGACGGTCTGGGCTCCCTGAGTCTGCTCAGATATCAGCAGCTGTGATTTCAGAAGCAGTGTTAGGAGTTTACATCCGAGTGTAAAAGTTAGCGAATTAGTTCCGAGTAAAGACCAGCTCACGCTTGCGTCTGATGGCGTTTCATCGTCGCCATCATTGTTATCACCATCAGCTACTTTTAACTGTCCCTGGGCACTTAAGTACACACCACACAAAGTTATTGAAAACCAACTGAATTTTCCCCATCGCTTTCTAAGCCTAGTGAAAGAAGTAGAATTTGAATGAAGGCGTTCCAGCTTACGAATTACAAGACATACATACTCTGCTTTAAGGGGCGGGAGTATTTAGGCAACAGGGCCCAGCTGTGGGCAGGAGGAAAGGATGATGCAGAGAGAGCAGGGGTCTTTCTGCTGTTTGAAGAGCGCTGGATTTGTCAGGTAGGAGTCTGTAGTTGCACCCTTTGCACTTACACAGTTCAGGCCGTACCTGCCAGTTGGCATCCAAGTTGGAAGCCCAAAGGGCCTCTAAATGCTAAGTCAGAAAGCGGCAGCCATAGACAGATGCCCACTGCAGGCAGCACTTCCATCGGGGCCAAGGGGCTGGTTGTGTCAAAAAGAAGATTATACCAAGACACTGAAGACTGACTGCCGAGTGGAAAAGTTTTCGGCCAAGCGGGAGTAGAATTAGCACAAAGCCCATCTCTGGGGGATTTGGCGGGAAGAGGCGGGATCTGGGGCAGGTCTTTTAAAACCAAACGTCTTCACACCATTTCTGTCCCATATTAGGGAGCAAAGTCTCTGAGCCTTGCAGGCTGGCTGTCAGCCAGGGGCGCCGGGCTGGTCTTGGGCCAGCGTGGGAGCTCAAGTTGGGGATTAAGGCCTCCAGCTGCCTCTGCTGCCTACGTGACTGATCGCATGTGTCCACTCTTCTGTCCCCTGTCAGGCCTGGCTGGGGCGGGGTCAGGGCTGGCCGGGTTTCTGCTCCCCAGGCCCAGGCCCCAGAAGGGGAAGAGGTAGGAGGGCTGGGCAGAGGGCATCTGTGGATGCTTGAACAAGGAGGCCAGGGGCCAGGTGACCTGGCCTTGTCTCAGTCTCACGTCGGGCAATGCCCCCGAGGAGTACCGTTTGTTGTTGAGGGACGCAGGTAATGCGCTCTCTCATGCATCCCAGGTGGTGGCAATAAAGCTTTTTACATCTCTGCTACCTTTTCTTTCAAAGTGATCCTGTGACTTTAAGTTCTCTCGCCTCTGTTTCACAGCAATTGCTGAGTAACCTTTTTTTTTTAAAGTTAATAATGCAAGACTAAAGTTAATTGTTTGCAAATTTTAAGTCCATCTCCAGTGGAGGTGTGGGGAGGGTCCAAAGGAAAATGGAGGAAGAAAAAGAATTCAAATGGCAAAGATTTAAGGCAAAAAACTACGTGAGAGAAATTGTCTCACATCCTAGACGGGAAGAGAGTTTGCGCAACTGTCATATTATGCTGAAAGGCCTGAGGAGAAAACTCTGGAAGGCTGGACGCTTCCCAACTGCCAGAGGAGAACTAGTGAAAGTCCAACATAGTCTGGAGACTTGGTGGCTTGAGACTGAGGAACCCAGAGGCTGGGACAGAAAGGAGACATACAGGGAAACGAAACGAGTTCAAGAGATTCTTTATGGAGAAGGAGATTCTTTTCTAGAGTCGTATGAGGTTTCGGAAGATGCAAAGGATGAAGTTGAAGACCAAAAAATGAAAATGGTTACGTTTTTGTGATTCTTTTGATGTGTTTCTGAAGGATGCTCTCAGGGGTAGTGTGTTGTGAATGGATCGCTATGTCGGAGCTGCTGGAGTGCAGCTGTTTCTTAAAGCCACAGAATATACTGAATGAAAAGGAATTAGAGGGAAAATCTACTCGTAGCTGGGAACCTCAGTAGTGAATGTGCAGGACGCGGTCATCTTATCTACTGGGTGGTAGCTCGTGAATCCTGTGCGAGAACAGTAACTGGGGAGCTTTATGCTTTCTGGGCTGTGTGTTTCTTACTTTCTCTGAACGAACAGCCCGTCTGTGGCTGCCGCCCTTGCCTCACAGCTCTAGCCGTGTGGAGGCTCCCCAGACAAGGCCAACCCGCAGGACAGGGCCCCAGGATCCCTCCCCACGGGAGCTGTCTACACAGGGGCTGCCCCACAGGACAAAAGTTTTAAACACCAAAATGCCGAAACCTGTGCGTCAAGCATTAGTAAGTGCCCACGACGAGGTAGCCGCTTCACGGAGAAAGGGCTTTCTTCGTGACGGGCCAACAAAAGCTTTAAGTTTTTAGTTTAATTCGCTCCTCCACCTCCTCTGCGTCTCCTTCTTTAAGAAACTGCTAGATACAGTAATTAAGGAACAAAACAAAACAGAAAACCAAGAGCTTACCTCAGGAATTTCAAATCCAGGATTAAAGACAGGGCCGGCATAAGAAATCTGCTCTGGAGAAACAGACAAAACACACATAAGGTCATTCAATCATTGAAAACAAGAACGATTTGCTCTATTATCTGTGATTGCTGTGCTCTGGGGATCCACTGATGAAGACAAATGTCTCTGTGCAAACGTTGTTTATATGCTAATGAGGAGACTGACGGTACATAAATCACTAAACGAGATAGCATCCAGACTGTAAAAAGCGCGAGAAGGAGACACGCAGGTCATGGGAGGGAGGCAGATGGAGGGACAGTTAGGAGGCCAGGCTGGCCCTGGGATGCTCAAGGTTACATCCTAAGACAACTTCTGATTGACCTTAGACAGTTCTGATCGCTTTGGGCTCCGTTTCCTCGTTTTTAAGATGGGTATAATAATGAGAATAACAGAGCTGAGAGGAATGAGGAGAGTTAATCAACATAAAGGCCTGATAACGATGTCTGGAAAGCCCTCAATAAATATTTACTAAAGTTACAAACTGGGAGATGCCATGTTTTGAGAAGGTGGCTGGTCCGGGAAGGCATCGCTAAGGAGACGACGTTGCATGATACGATCTCCCTGAGGGAGGAGAGTGAGGCGATTATTATTATTATCATTTGAAAACTTTTATTTGATACCGGAGCACAGTTGAGTAACAACGTTGTGTGTTAGCTTCAGGTAGACAGCAAAGCGATTCAGTTACACATACACACGTGTCTCTTCTTTTTCAAATTCTTTTCCCGTTTAGGTTATTACAGAATATTGAGCTGAGTTCCCTGTTCTGTACAGTAGCTCCTTGTTGGTGGCTATCTATTTTAAATACAGCATTTATTTAAAGAGCTGGATGAAGAGCACTACAGCGCCGCGGAATAGGGACAAAGGCCCTGATGTGGAAAAGAGTTTGAGAATGTGGAAGGATGGAAGGCAGATGGATTTACCAAAGCAGAGTGAACGCAGGGGTCCATGCTGGGAAGAGATTGGAAAGACTGAGGGGAGGCAGATGTTCCAGGACCTTGAGGGCGCAGTGAGGAGCCAGGTGGCAAAAAGTCAAGTGAAGATACCTAATCTATGCTTTGAAGAGATCATTCCGCTGTGTGGAGAGGCCTAGAGTGGAGGCTGTTTAGTGGCCGAGGAGAGTGATGGGTTGGTGAAGCATGGTGGTAGGGGGGAGTTGGAGAAAAACTAATGGAATCAGGATGATATCGGGAGGGTTTGGGACTGAGCATCTGGGTAGATGGGGTACCATTCACTGAGATGGGGGAGGCTCGAGAAGAAGGAGTGTGTGTGTGTGTGTGTGTGTGTGTGTGTGTGTTAACTAAAGAGTTAGTTAGTGTGTTAACTAACTCCTATTTCTGGGAGGTGGTTATTAAGGGTCCTTGAAAGCAGTTGGTCACATGACTTTGGAATATGGGGGAAGAGGTCAGGGATAGAGCCAGGACCTACTGGAGTCAGGGTGAGGATGAGACCTCCCCTAAGAATACAGACTTAACAGGCAGGGAAGGGGGAAGGGCCAGGACCACTCCTGGGTCCCTCCAACATTCAGGAGTTAGGGAGAAGAGGGGAGGACAGCCAAGGAGACTCAGAAGGAATGGCCATGGAGTGCAGGGCAACCAGGGAGTGGAGGGGGCAGAGAAGCCAGGAGATGGATGGTTTTCAAAAGGGAGGGTACAGTCAACCATGTTGAATGCAGCTGAGAGTTTACGTAAGATAAGGACAGAAATGTGCGGTGGACTTGGTGACATGGAGGTCATTTGGTGACCTTGACAGAAACACTGGAGAAGTGAGAACAAACGCCCAAATGGGGTGAGTTGAAGACCAATACGGAGGTGAGAGAAGCAGAAAAAAATGAATGGAAACTGGAGGAGGGTGTGGGTTAAGAAGGTTGTTTCTCTAAGATGGAGACACCGTACCATATTTGTCATTTGAAGTTAATGATCTTGAGAGAGATTGAAGACGCAGAAGAGAGGAAATAATGGAAAGGATGAGTGTTTCAGAAGGCGGGAGGGGAGAGGTTTGCCCCTGAGAGGAGCACAAAGGTTGTTCCCGTGTTTATAGGAGAGAAAACAGAGCAGAACAGGTTCAGATGTAGGCAGATCTGTAGATTGGCCAGTGGACCAATGGCAGGCTCCTGTCTGATTACTTCTGTTTCTTAGTGAAGGTCATGGGCAAAGAGGTGGAGGAATGTGGACGGTGCGGAAGAAAGTTACTTGAAAAACGACAGGATTGCTAGGCAGTGTTGCATTTGTTTGTTGTTTTTTGGGTTTTGTTTTGAGATTTGTGGCATAAATTTCAAGAGACTGCAGTCAGCCCAGATGCGTATTTTCTCAGCAACATTCAGTAGCTCTGATCAAGGGTAGAGGGGGTAGATGGCTGAGTTGGGGTCTTGCTGGACAAATGTAAGGAGAGGAAGGCAAGGCTGTTGGGAAGAGATGCAGAGAAGTCGATGATAACAGACCACGGAATCTGAGGAGGGTGCGGGAGACGATGAAGGCGGGAGGGGTTGATCGATAGTAAAATCTGCGGTGGAGTCGGCTGCATGGAGTTTCCATCACTGCGATCCACGACCTAGCGTACCTGAGCTGAAGGATGTGGTGAAGCCACAGGGAGGACGGCTTGACGGCGAGATTTCAGAAATGGCGCCCTTGCTGCAGTGACCATGTGCAGGGCTCACGTGGGAGAGAGTGCTGAGGCGGAAAGGGGGGCTTGAGTGTTGGAGGTGAGGGGGTCCAGGGGCTGAGACATCGTGGTGCTGGGTGGGTTCGTGTCAGTGTTGAATACTGAAACCTCAGACGGTGGCCGTCTCCTCTGTGATCCCCCAGCACCGTGCACTTAGCATACGGTGAGCAGAGTGGCACAGACTCTGGGGCCAGACTATCCGGGCTGGGCTTGACTCTTGACTCTTTTTCTTGCCAAGTAGACGGATTACGTAACATCTCTGTGCCTCAGTTTCCTTATCAGGAAATGGGGTGATAATAATACCCGCCCCATGTGTCGTGCACATTTAGCACACGTAAGACTCTTGCAACAGAGTTCGAAGAGGGACGGGCGCGTGGTAAACGCTCAACTAGGACTTGCCTAGTTCATCCGCCAACCCACACTACTGGCGTCCATTTAAAAGAGGCCAGGTGCTCTGCTAGGTGCTGATGCCACAGTAGACGAGAATGTTATGTGGACCACCTGAACCACTGAGCACCCAGAACTCTACTCAATTGTTTACAGGGCTGTTTCCTTCTCCGGTCAGGACCTCTGGGTCTCCTGGTTTGCACGGCTCCCTGTACACTGCCCAGAGCCCAACACACGGCTGGGGTACAATATATGGTTAATGAATGAGGCCATCAAATGAGCAGACCCAGAGCCAGGATGCGGTTTGCCAACCAACTTCATTCTTAATCACGCTATTGTAATCCTCCTTCTGCTGGAAGGGTCCAGGCCTGGCACGTGCTGACAGAGAAGACAGGATTGGGGAAGGAGCCACTCAGAGCAGCCAAGGTGGAGGGATGGTGGGGGAGGAGGCAGGAGAACAGACGCGTATCGGTTTATTGATGGCGTTGGGTGCCGGGCTCCTTTATGGCACGGTGATTTCCTGCCTCGCCCAGCACCTGGTGCTTAATGGCTGCTCAGTTAGTATTTGGAGACAGACCAAGCTCTCCCCAGTTAAGGGGCAGGGGCAGGGGCAGCGTGGCTAGCAGCTGCCCACGTGGAACCATGTCAGGGGCCTGAGGGCAACCCGAGACCTGAACTTCTACCACAAGACCTGTGCTTAGCATAGCCTTTGGCTTCTGTTCAATGCCCATGTCCTACCCTTCCTTCCCACGGTCACTTCCTGGTACCTTGCAGGGATGACACGCAAACCTGGTGGGGGGCAAGACATCCCTATTTCATTGCTCGAGATGTACTGCTCCATTCGTTGTTAAAAGGAAACATATTTGTTTGTGGATATAAGCAAGAGGCTTATTGGAAACTGCCGCTCTGTACCATGTGGTATTAGAAATAGAAATGCTGAGGTCCTGAATCATATCCTCAGGAATCTTCCAGTGCGACTGGGGAAGAGACAATGACTAGCTATAGAGTTAACTGTGTGAGGGGTGAGCAGAGGGTGTGGGCGGTGAACCTAAGAGAGCAGAGAGCTCAGCGGGGCTGCCGGGTTTCATCCGTAGGGCCGGAGGGTCTGCAGCCCCAGGGCACACCGTTCACGTTAGGATCCACGCTGCCCCTGGGCTTGTGCGGCACAGGGGCCCAGCTGCCAGTACGTGGTTTCTTTTTAGGACGTGATCTATTATCTCTTCCCTGGTGTACACTCTGACCCGAGTCAGGACGATCTGAGCAGAGGGTCGAAGGGACTGGGGACCCATCTGCTCTGGCAAGAGATGCTTCGCTTCATTTCAGTCTCGAGCTGTCCACTTGCAGCCTTCCCGCTGATTCTGTGACTCCTAGGTAGCCTTCCAAGACAATCCCTTTGCTTTTGTTGGCTGGACTAGGGTTTTGCTGCCTGCAGCTCAGGGACCATGGTTGCTAGGGGCAGGAACCGGTTAAAATCCCTCATGCTGGCCCTTGGAGAATGGGACACAGCCGACTCAGGAGCAGGGTCCCAGGACGGGAGTGAGTGTGTTCATCCGTGTCAGGTCTGGCTGGATTCCCTCGGACACGTCTTGTACCCACTTCATTCTTCTCTTCAGTGTTCTGAGGTGACACAGTGCCAACTGCTTGACCCTGGAGGCTGATAGACGGGTTCAGGGCCCAGCTTTCCTACTCACTAAGTGTTGATGGGTGATTTGCTTTTAAGATGGCGGCTCACCTTCTGCACTTGCAAAGTAGAAATAGGAACACCTCACCTGCAAGGCACTGAGAGGACTCGGAACTTGTGTGTCAGCTCACGGAGAAGACTGGGGTGCCCAGTAAGGGTAGAGACAGCAGTTGTTCGTTGTGCAATTATTCACTGGATGTGAAGGAGAGTGAAGTGTGACGGCTTGCGTAGGGGATGCTGAGAAACACACCGAGGCTGGGTTTGGGAACCTTCTTCCTGAGCCCATGTGCACAACTGCTAAGTTCTGCTGGTATCTTTTTTGTTTTTTTTTTAAACTTCTGTTTTAAAAAATGTATGAGTGCTGTTCTTAGAAGAACACCGGTCGAATGATACCTAGCATTTTGTTTTGCTCATTTAATGCTCTAAGAATTGCTCATTTGTGCTTCGCTATTAAGGTCCTTTACTGGGATGAAAGAGTGTCATGAACTAGATCCTCTTCACTTTACAGTTTCAACTGGAGCTTTTCTGGGGACCCACGAAGTTCCTGAGAGTTGCTGCAAGTAACTCATGAAACTATCTGTTTTTTTTTTAACCGGATGAAACAACACCTTCCTTTTTCAGATCATCTCTGATTCGGAGATTCCTTTAATTAACATCCTCACACTCCAATACGATAAAAAGAGCCCCAGTATGTCTGTACCCACTTCTTCCTTTCCTTATTTAGGAATCTTGATCAGTTTTTTTTTTTTTCTTTTTTTTGCGGTACACGGGCCTCTCACTGCTGTGGCCTCTCCCATTGTGGAGCACAGGCTCCGGACGCGCAGGCTCAGCGGCCATGGCTCACGGGCCCAGCCGCTCCGCGGCACGTGGGATCTTCCCGGACCGGGGCACGAACCCGTGTCCCCTGCATCAGCAGGCGAACTCTCAACCACTGCGCCACCAGGGAAGCCCTTGATCAGTTTTTAATTGCAGTGAGTCAAAGAACTTCACCCTTCTGCCTCTGAATACTTGAAGTCATTTCTGCCGGTCAGCTTTTCCGGGGACCCAGGTCTTTGTGTGATTGGCACACAGTGTTTTTTTAGAGAGGAAATGGATTTTAAAATGTGGAAATTAAAGGTCCCAAAGAGTGTGGATCAGACTGATATGAGGCTGGGAGCTGCTCAGCAACCGGGGCAGATCCTGGCCTGGAAGGAAGTGCTTGTTGATTGTGTGGATTTCGTTAGATGAAGTCTCACCATTTCCCAGCCCTTGCTAGTATCTTACGGGAATTCCCTGCGGTCTTTCAAACTTATTACAAAATGTCATCAATATTTAAGCATCATTAAGGTTCTTGACAGTGTAAAAATACTTCGAGTTACAATTTATCAAAAATAGGCCAATTGTATATTCAGAGCAAAGACTTTTTTACATGGATCCTTTATTCATTTACTCCCGTTTGGCCCCCAGGGACTGGGGGGCAGCGTTGAACTAGGAGGACACAGCCCACATCCTGCCGTCCAGTGAGTGGGCGGCGTCATGGGGTCCAGGAAGCGTGAACAAGGGCTGCTGTGGGCAGTGGTCCCAGGGTGAAGAGGGAGGTTCCAGGCGGACCAAGAGCCTCGTCTCTGGAGTGAGAGGGAGTGAGCGCTTTACTCTGAGTAAACTTTACACTTGTCCTTCCTCTCTGCCTGTGGGCATTTCCTTAAAGGCACCAGATGCAGCCCCTTGTGAACCACATCGTCATCTCCCGAGCTCTGACCGGCCCTGCTTCCTTCGGTCTCCAACCCCAGAGGGTGTGTCAGCATCTCTGGTCCCACCGGGCAGTGCTGAGCTAGTTGCTGGGTAGGGCCCTCATTTAAATTAATAAAGAACCTGCCTGGGGTGGGGACACAGAGGAGTGTTCACTGCCTCTGGGGTGGATGCGGCTGTAGATTGAACCCCTGTGCGGCCCCAAAGCCTTGAGGTTCTATCAAGGTTTCAGTGGATTCTGGGCAGGGGTGGGCAGGTAGCCCCAGGCTAAGTCCAGGCCCAGATCTGATTTTTTTATTATATATTTTTGGTGTGTCCTGATTGGTCAGCTTCTCTGTCTCCTGGGCCATGCAGCCTGTTACCCTCTAGAGCCTCGGCAGGTCCCCCCTGAGGGGAGGTCAGAGGAGGACTTCCGTGCTGTGAGCATGCCTGCACCATCTCAAGAGCGATCCTGCAGCTACACCGGTGCAGTAGAGCAGACGGGGCCACAGGGGATGTGAGTGGGAGCAGAGACTCCCGGTGTCCCGGGCCACGTCCCTTAGCCCAGGTGGCAGCCACCACGCTCTCCGACATCCTCCCAGGTCAAGGGCTTCCCACTTTCCTGCGGCTCAGCAGCCCATGGAGGGCGACCGGGCGGTGCAGGACCGTGTCCCCCCGAGGATGCCCTCAACCAGGGAGGATTGGAATCCAGGGATGAATGCCCGCAGCCTTCTGACCTTCAGAGGGATGATTCTGAGACACACATCTCGGTTCCCCAAGGGTCCAGTGGGCCGACCCTACTCCACGCTGGTAATCAGTTCCCTGACACATCGCTCCCTGGCTTTTCCTCCTGCCCCGAGTCCGTCTCACTCCCCTCTCACCCTGCTTCCTGACATCACTATCCAATAAACTACCCTCCGAGTCCTTGTCTCTGGCTTTGCTGTGGGTGGGGAGGGACCCCAAACTGAGACGCTTCCTGGCAGAAGGTACACTTTTCCCAGTTTGTATGAAGGCCATGTAGGAGCTAGAGGTGGTCCTGGAAACCTGGCTGCCAGTGTATTTGGACCTGTTTCTGGTGATGGAGCCACGCAGCCTAGAATGTAAATCTGAAGCCCCTGGAACCTGTTCTCTGACTTTAGCCCCAAAGAACAGGAAGGAGGATGGATGCCCTGGATCGTTCCTGTGACGGCTCCAGCATCACCCTTCCAGAGGATAGGGCGAAGAGAGAGGTGACAACCGCAGCTGTGCCCGGAAGAGGGTGAGCTGGATGTGGGTGCGGCTGGGAGGGCGCCAGCAAGTCTGAGGGAAGAGGGAGCAGAGAAAGGAGGGGAGAGGCGCATGGCCAGCCTCGCGGGCTTTTTCCCCTTCATTCAGCTGGATGGAGTTGTATTGTCACTGAGTAGTCCGCCCAGTGGTGTAGCCTGTAATATATAAAGTAAACTTTAAAAACCTGGAGTTGAGAGCTTTGGGATTCCTTGGCATGTCAGATGACCCTTTCGTTGGGAGGATCATTTCTGCTGCTACTGAGGGCTCAGTGGTTAGAACATGATCAGTTTCATCCCCAGCATATCACGAGATGTCCAGCCAGTTGTTGGCCCCTTTGGCTGCATGGAGGGTCAGCCTGTTCCAGGAATCGTAGCTTGTCCTTGTCAGAATCACAGTGGTACTTTGGAGCTCGTGACTATCTAATCAGAGTTTGGGCTCCTACACAAGTTACCTTAGTTTTGCCCATGCTGACTACTTTGATTTCTTTCCCTGTCCATTCAAACAGGCTTGTGAGATCTTCTGTATGACCTTTTTTTTTTTGCGGTATGCAGACCTCTCACTGCTGTGGCCTCTCCCATTGCGGAGCACAGGCTCCGGACACGCAGGCTCAGCGGCCATGGCTCACGGGCCCAGCCGCTCTGCGGCATGTGGGATCCTCCCGGCCCGGGACACGAACCCGTGTCCCCTGCATCGGCAGGCGGCCTCTCAACCACTGCGCCACCAGGGAAGCCCTGCATGACCTTTTACTACTAGAGAAACCTACTGTTATTTATACTTGGAGACATTCACTGTGTACTTGCAATGGATCATGTATAAAACTATAAGATGAGCATCCTTCCAGGGCTTACTCATTCATGGTCCTGCCATTCCACCTCTCCAGCTTGTCACCCCGCCCTTTTTACCCTAATATCACGCTACCTCTTCTCAATGACAAACTCCTATCAGGGCTTGTTGTCCATCTTACTCCCTTTAGAGAAATGTTCCCACACATGGGTCTTGTCACTGACTTCTAGCCAAATAGTTTCTCCTCTGGGCAGGTGATATGGCAGGTGGGAGCTTTATGGGGTCTGGGAAAGGGCGACAAGAACAGCCCAATAAGGCAAACCTTTTCTGAGCAGTGATAGGATCCCCTAACCAAGAAACCCGTATCTTGCCCCAGCTACACGAGCAGCTGTATGATCTGTGAAATTCTCAGAACTGTGACTTCTAGGAGGGCATTTTTCATTGAAAACATACAGAGTATGAGTTTTCCTTGGATTATGCAGTTATTTGGCCTCTTCACATGGTCATGGTATGCAGAGGTCGGACAAGCTGTACTGGTTTTCCATTTGGAGATGGTACAGGCTACTGATGCCCTCCCCCCGCCCCACCAAAGATGTCCATGTGCTAATTCCCAGCACCTGTAAATACTACCTTACAAGGCAAAAGGCACCTTGCAGATGCAATCATGTCAAGGATTTTGAGATGGGAGATCATCCTGGATGATCTGAGTGAGTCCGGTGCAACCATAAGGGTCCTCATAAGAGGGAGGAGCTCAGAGGGAGAAGGTGACGTGAGGATGAAGCAGAGAGGAGTGATGAGGCTACAAGCCAAAGAATGCCAGCTGCCACTAGAAACTAAAAACGTCAAGGAAATGGATTTTCCCCGGAAGCCGTCAGAAGGAGCACAGTTCTGCCGACCCTGATTTCAGACTTCTGATGTCCAGAACTGTAAAAGAATACATTTGTGTTGCAAGTTACTGAGGTCACAGCAGTGCAGTGATTTGTCACAGCAGCAGTAGGAAACGAATACACTGATCTTGGACTCAGAGAGGGGCCAAGAGTGGTGGCTTGTTTGGATTTGGGGTCCCAGCAAAGGGCCCTTTGGAACCAGGACACCAGCATAATCTAGGATTTCAGCAAAAGAGAAGGTACCCGGGCCTATGGCTGGACTAGAGAGTGAAATTTCTAGCATAAATTCATACAGCTGAACTCAGGACAGATGGTTAAAAAAATTTAGAGCCATATAGAAACTGCCAGGTCAGTGATGTTCAGTATAGCATTCCGCAAAGATGCGACTGTTCTATATCTGCAGCATTAAATGTGGCAGCCGCTATCCACATATGGACAGTACAGTTTTAGGTCAGCACTGTCTAATAGAAATATAATGTGAGCCACATTTGTATTTGAAAAAAGGAAACAGAAACAAGTGAAATTAATTTAATAATGCATGTATATTAACCTGAATATTAAAAATATTATAATTCAATGTACAACCGATATAAAAGTATTGATGAGATATTTTAAATCCTTTTTTCTACAAAGTCTTCAAAATCTGGTGTATACTCTGCACTTAGAGCACATCTCACTTTGGACGGGCCACATTTCTGATGCTCAGTAGCCACTCAGGGCTTCCCTGGTGGCACAGCGGTTGAGAGTCCGCCTTTCGATGCAGGGGACGCGGGTTCGTGCCCCGGTCCGGGAAGATCCCACATGCCGCGGAGCGGCTGGGCCCGTGAGCCATGGCCGCTGAGCCTGCACGTCCGGAGGCTGTGCTCCGCAACGGGAGAGGCCACAACAGTGAGAGGCCCGCGTACCGCAAAAAAAAAAAAAGCCACGTGAGACTAGTGGTTACTGTACTGGACAGGGCTAATGATTATGTCACGGTGGCCCAGGAGGTGAAACGATTTTCCCCAACTTCATTTCTCCTACAAGGATTTTTTGTCTTTGCTGCCCAGGTTTCCTCTGTGAGACCTGTAACATCTGGCAGTAAGAAGGGAAGGAGGATTTAAAGTTTTTTCCCTACCAAGCTAGTTCTGGATTTCTGTGGATAAGCATTTACTATGACTCTCAAAATACAAATTGTGCATCGGTAGGCTGATTAGATTCCCAGAAATGGAAATGAAGAAGATGGTGGTGGGAGGAGAGAGAAGAGAAGAAGTTGAGTTGATCTTCAGACACCTGTGGCAGCCACAGGAAACAGCAGTGTGACTGGAAATGATGAAATAGACATCACAGAGTGTGGCCTTCCTCAGACTGGGGGTCTCAGAGCTCCCAGGCTCTTTGTTACCAGCAACCCATGGGGTCCAAGTTTTGGAGTGATACAGGGGAGCTGGGAGTTGGCCTTCTCAACTAGCTTCTTAAACGATTATTGCACGGAAGTGTAAGTCACTGAATCAGATTTATGAAATTCCACAACAGGCCGAGAATTTGTAAAGGATCCCATGTTGTCTTGGAGAATTAAAAATTCTTTGGTCCTAAGTCATCATTAGCCTCAATACTCTGGGCTCAACAAAAATGAAGAATTGATGGATGTCAAAGGACAAGTTCGACACATTCTTGGCTCATTTACAAAAAGGCATGAATTTGAAGATGCAGGGAAAGCTCCCAGGGCTACAGGATTCCTTAACAGGCCATATGCTTAACAGGCAATATGTTTTCTTTCTTTTTTCTCACTTTCTTTCTTTTTCTTTCTTTCTTTCCTTCTTTCTCTTTCTTTCTTTCTTTCTTTTTCTTTCTTTCTTTCTTTCTTTCTTTCTTTCTTTCTTTCTTTCTTTCTTTCTTTCTTTCTTTCTTTCTTTCTTTCTTTCTTTCTTTCTTTCTGTCTCTCTCTCTCTCTCTCTCTCTCCCTCCCTCCCTCCCTCCCTCCCTTCCTTCCTTCCTTTCTTTCTTTCTTTCTCTCTCTTCCTTCCTTCCTTTCTTTCTTTCTTTTTCTTTTTCTTTCTTTCTGTCTGTCTTTCTTTCTGTCTTTCTTTCTCTTGCTTTCTTTCTTCTCTCTCTCTCTCTTCCTTCCTTCCTTCCTTCTTTCCTTTCTTTCTTTCTTTCTTTCTGTCTTTCTTTCTTTTTCTTTCTTTCTTTCTTTGTCTTTCTTTCTTTCTGTCTTCCTTTCTGTCTTTCTTTCTTTCTGTCTGTCTTTCTTTCTCTCTCTCTTCCTTCCTTCCTTCCTTCTTTCCTTTCTTTCTTTCTCTCTCTCTCTCTCTCTCTCTCTCTCTCTCTCTCTCTCTCTCTCTCTCTCTCTCTCTCTCTCTCTCTCTCTCTCTCTCTTCCTTCCTTCCTTCTTTCCTTTCTTTCTTTTTCTTTCTTTCTTTCTGTCTTTCTTTTTCTTTCTCTTTCTTTCTTTTTCTCTCTCTCTCCCTTCCTTCTTTCCTTTCTTTCTTTCTTTTTCTTCCTTTCTTTCTTTTTCTTTCTTTCTTTCTTTCTGTCTTTCTTTCTTTCTTTTTCTCTCTCTCTCTTCCTTCTTTCCTTCCTTCTTTCCTTTCTTTCTTTCTCTCTCTCTCTCTTCCTTCCTTCCTTCCCTTCCTTCCTTCCTTCCTTCTTTCCTTTCTTTCTTTCTTTCTCTTTCTCTCTTTTCCTTTCTTTCTTTCTTCTCTCAGTAAAAAAAGGTTTTGTTTTTTTTTTTGCTTGGTCATTGCAGGCACCCTCTCTAGGGTGACCATTGTTTCTATTGTTAGTTTTGTTTTGGGCAGTTCAAGGGTGGGCATTTTCTGCCAATGCAATAATAAACCACCGTTTTTGCTGATTCTCCGTGAACTTGCAGCAGCAGCAGCTGCCTGGTCGTCACAGGCAGGAAATGCGCAGCTGCCTGAAGCATGCAGACAAAGAGTGAACCACGAAGAGAAGAAAGGCTGAAGGCTAAACTGCTGGCGCGTCAACTTTCCAGTTCCATGAGAAATGCAGACAGGCCGCTCTCCTCAGGCGAAAGGGGGCTGCGTAGGCTCTGCTTCGTCAGCCACCAGAGAATACACAGCTTGGACCGAAGTCAGGCTCCTGCTACCTCTGAGGAAAAAGGTCCTGAACTTCTAAGCCTCCAAGGCTCTGCTGCCTCCCCAGGCCTTGTTAAAATGCAGACTTCCACTCTGAGAATGACGACTTCAGGGGCTCAGAGCCCTTGCTTGAGAAATCCCACGACAGCTGCAGCAAGTCGCTGCCATTTATCACTTACTGAGCGCGGCCTGTATGCCAGACTCTATCCTAAGGGCTTTGTATATATTGTCCAATTCTATCCTTACAACAATCCCGGGAAGTCACTTGTACCTCCGTGTTGTCAGATGCAGAAACCAAGGCTCAGTGTAGTTTTGCCTGAAGTCGTGTAACCATAAGGGACAGTAACGGTTCGTCACTATGTAAGTGTGGCTTCCAACCCTGTGCTTATTCGGAACCAGGCTAGTGGTTCCCAAGGTGTGGTCCCTAGACCAGCATCATCAACCTCATCTGGGGACTTGGAAAATTCTCAGGCTCCTCCCCGGAGGTGCTGAAGGGGACACTGGGGGTGGGTCCAGCAAGTTGTGGTTGAAGAAACCCTCCAAGTGATGCTGAGGCAGGTTCGAGTTTGAGAACCACTGGACCGGGCTAAGCTGCCCGCTCTCCAGGGGTGAGGCAGGCAGCAGGAAATCCTTACGAAATAATATTGGCTTTGGCGGCATGCTGCCTGCAGCTCTAACATGACAGTGAGGGTGATGACGGCAGAGAACCTGTGTGATTCCCAGGTGGCAAAGAAGCATCACTCCCTCCGGGGGTCTGTCGACTCATCCAGAGGAAACGGAACCAAGACACACGAGTTCCCACGTAGGCCACACTGTCATCTGGGCTCTGACCAGTGGTGGGTGAAGGACAGGCCCAGAAGCTGGGATGGGGAGAGACTGAGGAAAAATCCCAAGGACCCAGCAGAGCAGAAAGCCTGAAGCAAAGCAACCTGGAGAAGCAAGAGGTCTACAATGGCCCAGAAATCGAAGATGAGCAAACAGGCAGGCGATGCTACCCCAGAGAAGATGTATTCTGAAACTGAGGCCTCAGGTGAAGCCACTTATTCCCCTTCTTTTAGAGCAGAAATCAGTGACTGCGTTCCTGGGGCCTGCATTTATTAATAACGTGTGCTGTGAATGCAGAACATTTGAAAATTGAGGCCGGAGGTAAGGCTGCGGTGTGCTTGATAGAGGCTTTTGGGCCATTGGCATGGATAAACGGTGGAGCTTCTTCAAGGTAGCACTTGCCTGGAAGGTGTTTTGTCCTGTTTTCTCCTATAGGTGCAAGGTAGGAGGCATTTTGCAGAAGGGGTTTGTGGGAATTTTTCCAAGTCGAGGCAATTTTCAAGTTTCTTCCATTTCTTAGACCCGAGAAAAAGAGCACTTAGAAACAGAGACAGCAAGGGCAATGGAACTCTAGCTGATGAAACGTGAATTGCTGATCTAGACAGAGCTGTTAGGACTGAACTCTAGTGACTGTCAGATTGAGAAGCCTCTGTAATTGATGGTCTCGGGCGATGGCCGGGCTCACATGCTCAGTGTGAACCAGGACAGACAAGAAATGCCCAGGTTTTTCAAGAGGCAGAGAAGACAGGTGGCTGGCATGAGCGCCCACTAAGATTTCACCTTCATCTATTCATAGGTGTGAAATCAGTGAGACTTGCAGCAGCATCCCTTAGCTGCCGTCAGGAATAGTATCTGCCTTGCGGGCAATGTCATGTCAGACCTGAAAAACTGTTCTCAGGGGATCTTCTCTTCCGTATATTGAAATTCATCTAATTATGACGTATTCCCCACTTTGGACAAACACTGAACGTAGGTAAGCTTGGATTTTACACAAAAGATAAACTAGGGAGCAATTATTTCTTGACTCAGCAGCTTGCAAAACGTGTCACTATCGTGTTTATTTTAATTCCAAGCTTTCCCGATGCATTTAAAATTAAGTCCACAACTAATGTTTGCCCGTAGCCTATACATTGCACGAAGTGAGGTACGTCAATATCTGTTGCGTGTATCTCATAATAGATTTTTGCTCCTTCTGGAAAGCGGTTGTTGCACAGGTACAGGGATGGGTGCACCGTGCGTCAGCAGTTCTCACGGGATTGCTCTCTTCTCTGGGATTCTGACACATGTACGATGTCAAGTCCTCTCATCATGCTTCCTCCATGTCAATCACAGCCGTCAAGTGTCAAAGAAGAGCCCTTACCCTGAAGGTCTCCTAGTGTATGATCTTATATATCCTGTGCGTACGTGGGCACACACATGCACACGTGCATACACGCAGGGACACACTACCTAACCACATGGAGATTCTACCGCCATTAGTCTTATAACATGAGACACAGACCTACTAGAGAATGGACTTGAGGATATGGGGAGGGGCAAGGGTAAGCTGGGACAAAGCGAGAGAGTGGCGTGGCCATATATACACTACCAAACGTGAAATAGCTAGCTAGTGGGAAGCAGCCGCATAGCACAGGGAGATCAGCTCCGTGCTTTGCGACCACCTAGAGGGGTGGGATAGGGAGGGTAGGAGGGAGGGAGACGCAAGAGGGAAGAGATATGGGGACATATGTATATGTATAACTGATTCACTTTGTTATAAACTAACACACCATTGTAAGGCAATTATACTCCAATAAAGATGTTAAAAAACAAAAAAAGAAGTTTACTGCAGCTTCCCTCCTCAGGGATAGTAATTAGGTGTGGTCTCTAGGGACATTCAATTTAATCCCAATTCAGTCGTAAGCATTGATGGAGCCAGTTTGAAAGCATCAAGACCAAGCAAAGCAAATGGATCTATATGACCTGATGCCAGGAGGAGAGAAAGGAGCAGGAAGTAGAGTAGGAAGTAAAACAGGGGCCAAGTTTGGTTCCTGCTAAATGAACCCACAGCCAGTAAAGGGGGCTGTGGGAACACAGGGAAAGAGTACAGAATGGATACGGGATGATCCAACACTTTGATTCAGATTCTGTGTAACTCCAAATATCATTGAGTGTTAAGTAGATTATGATTCTTTTTTGAAAACTCTTATTTACTATCCGGAGGGGAGAGAATTCATCCTCTCTAGTCTTTCCTACAAAGATCAACTAATATTTCAAAGAGCAAAACCTTGTAAATTTATTATACTAACGAAAGAGATTTCCAAAAAGATGAAAATAAAGTTCTGCAGTGCCACCATTTAGAGGTAATCATGATTAACACCTAAGTGTATACTGTTTCAGAGTTTTTTGGTGTATACACTTACATACATTTTAATAAAAACAAAATCCAATAGTGGGTACTCTTTTATGGCAGCTTCTTTGTCACTTAACAATATTTTTATGAGTATCTTTTTATGTACCTTCATAATCTCCTACAGCATCATTTAAAAGCACAGCAGATTGTACCTTTGTTTGGCTGAAAAATTGGCTGAATTCAGCCCATTCCCTATAATTGGACCTATAGGCTGTTGCCCCCAAATTATCCATCACACCCTAGATGGGAATGTCAAAAGAGCATCCTTGGCTCTTCGAATCCCATGTGCTTTTGCCTTAGAGCTAGCTGAGGAAGATGCAGAAGAAAAGGCAACGGCGTTTTATTCATACGGTCTTATTAAGCCTGACCCATTCTGCAGTGTTATCTGGCTTGGGGAACAGCCGGCTGGGTGCAGAGGAATGCATCGTAATGCCGTGGAAACATCCCTCAACTGCGGCTGATACCGTACGTACTGTGTGGCCTGTGGTGGGGACAACAAGTCTTGTCACCGCTCTGCTGAGAAGGACCTGCAACCCCGGAGGCACTCAGCTTTCTCCTTAACACATCACCAGCCACCACTGGTGTTTGAGCTGGAAGTGACCTCGCTGCTCATCGGTGCCGTTTTGTCCCCTTTTCGAATCACTTCTTTTCAATAGAATCGTTCCTGCAGTAGGCTTGTGGGTGGGTTAAAAAAATTTAATAACCCAAGAAGCCTCTGAATGTAAGATTTTACTCTTTCTTGGCTTATGTAATTTACCTAAGCATTTGTTTATGCCGCATTTGTGTATCGCTTTTCTGATCAAACTTCCTGGCGATTCCACAAGTTTGGCTTCTCAACTCCCTGGTGCAATTATTAACCCCACAGCAAGAAAGCCAATAAATGGCCGCAGGGCTGCCCAGTGTTCAGATAAGATAAACACCAGCCTTTCAAGCTGCTGAACTGAGTTGGACTACCTCAGTTTTGGGGAATAATATCTCTTGTTTTATTAAACTTATTAAAACCATTCACGGAGGAAAAACTGGTTCAGTTTTCTTAAACTTGGAGGACCAAGATATTTACTAGGGTTTGACATGCTTTTTGCCTGTGGTATGCGTAAACATCGTCAGATGGTCACTTCTGAAGTGGGCTGGTAAACTTGCATTTCATCCATCATAGGCAAACTCAATTATTTATTGTATCTTTATTCAGTGCCAGGCTCTCTTTGTCAGGTCTGCAGAGATAGAAAGGAGCAAGAAAGATTCCCCCTTCCTTCAGGGAGATCACAGTTTGAAGTGTCTTCCTTCAAGGAAGACTCACACGCACACACACTATATAGTATAACTTCAACTGAGATAAGTAAGAATGTGATTCTCCAGGAGGATCCAGAGGGAGCATTTCACCAGGTTGGGGGCTGGAGGAATGTTTCCCAGAGGAGGTGATCCTTGAGTGAGGTCTGGGCAGAAGACAAAGGGAGAACAGATATTCGAAGCCAAGGGGACCATCAGAGCAACGTCATGTGAGTGAAAACACAGGGTGTGGTCGGACAGTGGCAAATGACTTACGATAAAGCTGGCGCTAAGGGTGCGTCCTCGTGGGACAGCATGTGTCTAGAAACAGGCTAGAGTCAAATGTGTGATGAACTTTGGTCACTAAAGAGCTTAGACTTTGTTCTGTAGAGATGGGGACTCTTGGAGTCTTTTGGGAAGAGGGGAGACGTGATCAGATCGGTATTTGAGAAAACCATGCTGGTGGCAGTAGGGAGGGAGGGAAACCAATTAGAAGCCATTTCTGTCATCCAGGAGGGAGATGGGGAGACTTTATCCAGGGAGTAGAAGGAAGGAGGAGTGAAGGACAGCCCAGTATGTGTCCTTTCTTACTAAGCTGGCGGTACTTCCAAGCATACCACTATGCCAGTATGCTTGGAAGAATGCATATCATACATTTGGGTTCAAGGATACTTATTTGGGAAGAACACTGGAAAGATAAGCCAAAGACAGGAGATAGGACAGTAGACGCTGGCTAGAGGTATCAGCTTATGAAGACGTCAGTCTTTCTCAGGGGGGTTATTATTTAGTTATCAGTTCAAGATGCTTTGAGGTCCTCCAAAACGTTCTGTAAAATCAGGAATGCTTGCAGACCATCAGCATTTTATGCTATATTATATATAGCCTCTAACTGGTTTTCAAAGAACCTAAGGCAATCAGGAAAGTAATTCTGTATTAAATTTCCCAGATTGCCCTGTTCCAACAGGTTGAATCCATTGGGAATGACCTCTACCCATCCAGTTTCCTTGGCATTTTATACCTCTTGAATGCAACTTGGAAGAGTTGTCTTGTGACTCTCCAATCCCTTCAGACTGTCATGAATGTCTTTGAAGGCAGAAACTATTTTTGGTTCATCTGCAGGCTCCCCAAAGTGCTTGGCATGGAGTAGGGACTTAGTGCTGAAAGAAGGAAGGAAGGAAGGAAATGGGAAGGAGACTGACTGTAGGGTGAGGAGTTTGGTACAGGCATGGCCGAGGGCAGGTAGAAAAAGTTAAATAGGGGCCAACTCATGAAGAGTTCACCGTGCTGGGGAAATACATCAATGCACCCGATTAATCAGAAATATTTCCAGTAAGTTGAAAAAGGAAAACTGACTAACCATTCTTTGGTAGGTTAGTTAAGAATTTTAAAATGTCCTGATTCGAAACAAAGTCAGATCACTGGCCAGAAAGAGTTCTTAAATAAAAAATTTTAAATAAACTCCTGGTCAAAAGGCACATTCATACATTTCATTGTTTGTTCTTTTGCTCATTCATTCCTTAGAAGCCAAGATTATGGCTCTGGAGCCAGCCTGTCCAGGTTGAAGCCATGGGTCCCTCACCAGCTCTGTGACGGCACAAGGTCCTAAAACTCTGTGCCTTGTTTTCTGCATCTGTAGAGTATTAATAATACTAACTCTTGAGGGTGGGGTAGGAAGTAAATGACTCACTGGATGAAAAGCTCTTAGAACAGTGTGTGGTACCAGTGCTTAATATTGCATTAGCTATTTCCCTCTGTATATGTGCTGTCCTTAGCACTCCCTATGTATCAGTGCATTCAATATCCTGGGAATAAGAAGATGGAGACGGTAGCACCCCATCCACAGGAAGTCTATGGGGGATGACAAATGAGAGTGAGCGATTGGAGGCCAACATGGCAGGTGCTAGAATTGAGTTATGAGTCCCGCACTTCGGGGAGCAGAGAGGAGGGTCGCGAGGGAGGGCTGAGCTGAGGCTTGCCGCCTCCACATCACAGCCAAGTCCAGCCTGCTCCTTCCAGCCTGCGTGCCCTAAATTCCCCCATCTTCTTGCACAAACCTCCCTTGTCTGCGTCCCTTAGGATGCGAAGGGGACCCCAATTCTTCTCGATTGTTTGTTCAGAAAGCATAACTGGCTGTGTTCTCTCTAGTTTGCGTGAATGTGGAAATAGAGATGCAGGTGTTTGTGGGCTGCTTCCCCTTGGCCGACGGGGACGGGAAGGAGGCCCCAGGAAGGGGGACGAGAGCAGCTTCCGGGGAAGGTCAGTCACAGGTCAGACCCAAGTTTTAGTTAAATACACAGAGGCATCTCAGGGCCTCAGTGAAGACGGTGGTGAGGACAAAGGAGGACGTGGCGGGGGACAGGCCAGAGTGGGGTACGGCTAGCAGAGGGTTGGGGGTTGGTGAATTGGAGAAAGAGGAGAAAATACAGCGGGTTTCACGCTTCTGTTCAATATATTTTGAATCAAGATACCTAATGTCCCTATTGGCCATTGGCTCAAAGGGAATGACCACAGTTCAACAGTGACATTTGGAAAGCTTCATTTTATCCCGCCAGCGTATATCGAGGAGACCCTGCCACTAAAGGGATCGCTGACGAGAAGCCTGGAAACACTGAATCTCAGTGGATTTGGGGAAGCTACTTGTTCTTTCTGTCGCTAGTCATTTTTCACAAGGTGCCACCACTGACAGTGACAAGTTTCTCTCTGTAAACACCCGATAGGCACATTTCATCTGCTGTTCACACTCCCCCGTAAGGCAGGCCCTGTGGGATGGGCCGTGTGGTCGTTTTTATACAACACGTGATGATACGTGAGGTTAAGCTCGTCCACAGGTGAGGGGGGAGACCCAGACGCCGGCCTGGGTGTCCTGACCTCCACCGTGAGCTCCTGTCCACCTCCCTCTGGGCATCAGCCAGCCAGACACCTACCTCCTTTCCTTCTTCCGCAGAAAGAAAACTTGGGTAGATCCACTTCACAGATGGGGTAGGAGAAGTTCAGAATGGACAGGCCTTTACTGAAGAGAGCGATGTCCAGAAACAGCTCCTTGATATCCTCCCCTGAAGGGAAAGGGAAGACCAGCTTTCCTGTTAGTGTGGGTTTTGCTGTGCATCACGGTGTTCAAGATTCATAAAAGCGTGAGCCAAAGGACCTTTCTTTTCCAGAAATCTGCGCTGTATGGGGAACAGTTTTCTTTTTTGGTAAAACAGCAGGGGGGCAACGCTACGGGGACAGCCCTGGGGATGAAATGCGGCCCTTTCACGAACTTCATCTGCTTGGAGCAGGTAGCTGACCTGCTCCCCTGGCCTGATGCCATGGCCCCTGAATGTGGCGGCCGGGGGCCTGGCTTCCACAGCTTCTCAGCTACGTAGTCCCAGGTGCCTCCCCTGAGAGCCGTGGGCTGTGGTCCAGCCTGCCTACCCTCACCGCTGATGGCAGGCAGACATTGTCCCGTTGTCACACAGGAAGCTTCCGGCTGCTCTGCAGAGCTGGCTCCCGACTTTCTGCCCTTTTCTCCATCCCTCCCTTTTATGTTTCACTCACTCCTCCTTCTATTCCTCTTTCCTCTCTGTCTCTCCCTAAAGCATCCATGGAGCTGCTGGTATAGAGCCCAGAGGCTGTGCAGGGTCTGGAAATATGAAGATGCATGAGAGTTCTTGGCCTCCGGAATGTTCCCTCCGTTTCTCTGGAGTGATCCCACATGCTCAGTTTATTAACTCCTTCTGCCCTGGTTTTGATGAATCTGTGTTAGAAAGGAGATACACTAGCAGCTATAGCAATGTAATGACCAACGGTAATGACACGACCACGTAAAAATAAACAATCAGAAAGCATTCTGGCTCATGGATTGGGGTGCAGGGAGAAGATATTCCATGTCTTTGCCTGTGTCAAGGTTTAAGAACTTACAAGAGCTATTTGGGGAATGAAATAATGCAAAGATAAACCATGCTGCTGGTTGTGGCTTGTTTGGGGCTGAGATAACTAAGCAAAAAAGGTCTCTCAAGCAGACACCAATATTTAGGCTCAA
The DNA here is from genome assembly GCF_003031525.2 of Neophocaena asiaeorientalis asiaeorientalis. Lineage (NCBI taxonomy): Eukaryota > Metazoa > Chordata > Mammalia > Artiodactyla > Phocoenidae > Neophocaena > Neophocaena asiaeorientalis. The sequence continues at coordinate 1,115,608 of NW_020171817.1, forward strand.
AATATTTTCTTTATTTTGTTTCATATACTGATTGCAGGGGCTTGTAATACCCAAATGAGTGCCTAGGGTCTTTTTGGTACAAAAGCACAGCATGAAGTGAGAGTTCTGCTCTATCTGGATATTACCCAGAGAGAGAAATGAAAACGAAAATGGCACTAGAGTTCATTCCAGAGAGTGATGGGAGCAGTGGTGTCGCCACAGCCGCCACAGTAAACACGGGCACCTGGGCGTCTGGGCCGCGAAGAGGTTGTGTAATGTTTTATGTTATGTCAATAATTTTTACTTACTCAGAATGATTCCAAATCTGATGTGGGTATTTGGTTTTAGTTGTTTGAGACACTGGTCAACAGACAAGCCAAAATCTTGTAACGCGTCTGCCAAGAAGAAAACAACAGATTAGGTGTGAGGGCACTCACTGCACTGAATGCTGCAAGCTCGCATTCAAAATGTACAGCAATTCTTCTTCTTTTTTAAATTATTATTATTTATTTATTTTAACATCTTTATTGGAGGATAATTGCCTTACAATGGTGTGTTAGTTTCTGCTGTATAACAGAGAATCAGCTATACGTATACATATGTCCCCATATCCCCTCCCTCTTGCGTCTCCCTCTCTCCCACCCTCCCTATTCCACCCCTCTAGGTGGTCACAGAGCACCGAGCTGATCTCGCTGTGCTATGCGGCTGCTTCCCGCTAGCTATCTATTTTACGTTTGGTAGTATAGATACGTCCATGCCACGCTCTCACTTCGTCCCAGCTTCCCCTTCCCCCTCCCCATGTCCTCAATACCTGTCCTTCCTTCCTCCCTTCCTTCCTTCCTGTATCCGAAATACTTCTTTTTTTTTTTTGCGGTACGCGGGCCTCTCACTGTTGTGGCTTCTCCCGTTGCGGAGCACAGGCTCCGGACGCGCAGGCTCAGCGGCCATGGCTCACGGGCCCAGCCGCTCCGCGGCACGTGGGATTCTCCCGGACCGGGGCACGAACCCGCGTCCCCTGCATCGGCAGGCGGACTCTCAACCACTGCGCCACCACGGAAGCCCCAATTTTTTTTTTTTTTCGAAATACTTTTTAAAGTATACAAGCACGTATTACTTTGTACTTTGCTCTTTGACTTGTCCCACAATAATTAACCTAAACACAGAGCTCTTAGAGGCAAGAGCCAGTGTTTGTTTTGTTTGTATTGTTTTGCTTTCCATGTCCTTTTCCTTCATGTTTCCCACTGGGCCCCAGAGAGGACAACTGATTTTAACTGAGAGTCTATGTTATGTGGGTCACTGAACTGTGCACTTTATGAGCTATCGACTTAATTCTTCAGACTCCCCAGTGCCTAGCACAGAGCCTTGCAGTCGGACACATAGTAAGCACTCCATAAATGCACACGTGAGTGGATGAATGGGCCACGTATGAAGCTACCTCAGCTTCAAGTCCACCCTTCAGGGCTCTGCTGTGTGAAGCTGGGGGCGCTCTTCAACCACGTTTCTCCTTTGCCACCTGCCAGAGATGTGCCAGAGGTCAGACTGGGGCTGAGCGGGAGAAGGACTTGCTCCTTCTTACCCACTTGCTGATGCTTGAGCGTGTCGCCCGGTGATGGCCTGTCACCCTGGCAGTGGCTGTTGGTTCCAGTGTCCCTCTCTCTCTCTCTCTCTTTTTTTTTTTACTTTATACTACACTTTATTTATTTTGCCTTGCACCTTCTTGGAATCAGCTGAGGCTCAGCTCTACTGGCTCCAAGCTCCTGTGATGATGGTACCTCGGAGGCCATCGCCCCTTCCCCAGCTGGCAGCGTCTCAGCACCTCAGGCCCTTCTTTCAAGCTTCCGGGTTCTAACAACCCTAACCTCTGTCCTCTGCTCATAGCCCTCTGGGGGCAGTTGCTTCCTCACTGCTTCCTTCTGCTTTTCTGGTTCTCTAACAACTGCTTAACCAACACTCTGTATTAAAGTTTCTCCGTGGAGATGACTGACAGGGTCCCTGAGTTCCTGACCGGACCTAGACTGATAGAATGAACGACATTAGAGAGAGGTAGGCGTGACTGTCCTTACTTCACAGGTGGGGAAATAAAGACTCAGAGAGGTGGTGCTGACTTACCTAGGTTCAAGAACTAGCAAGTGGCAGAGTCAAGGTTCAAACCCAGACTTAAAAACGAATAAATAAGAAGTTGCCCCCCAGTACTGAACAGAGGCACTCACAAAGTAGAGCCTTGAAGACGTATGTTAAGTTTCTGATTAGTAAGATTGCCTGGAACATTTGCATGCAGACATATGGCATTTGCATGCAGACATATGGCATCTAGCGGTTCTGTTTCATAACTGGCTTCAATTTCAGCTTAAATATGAGCTCACATTGTCGATGGGAGCGTTCCAGACCGTTTAATCATCCACATCGCTGACCTGGAGGACATATAACTGTCTGTGATATCTGCCGTGGAAATGATCACTAGGCTATTCAGCCTTGCGAATCTAATCTAGGTGCACTTTCGTTTGATGAACCCCCCTATGATCTGGTCACTAGTTTTCTGGAGGGATAAAAGCCATTTCCTCTTATGCTTAGTTTACTTCTTCACCGGCATCTTCGTGTCATCCCAGGGTTTCTTTCGTCTTGGAAAATGGGACCAGGGGGTAAGGAGACAATTGTTTCTGCTACACATTTGGCCCTCGGTATCGAGAAAGAGGCCAAGCTAACAGACGTTTGGGAACATGCATCCTCAAAATTGTGAGCAAATTTAAGTGGCGATCTGCGGAAGGTAAAAGAGGCTAACGCGTGTCGCTTAGCTAGTTAGCAGGTAAACAATTACACTGTGCTTCTCAAAACTTTAAATGTATAGATGGAGAGAATAAACTAAGGGCAGGAGAAGGAAATAAAACATCTCCCTGGCACTGGAAAAATATTCTTGTTAGGAAAATAATCTTAATAAGAAACAAAGTTAAAAAGGAAGCAGCGGATTGCTTCTCTCCGAGGATGTGAGTATAAAAACAGAAAGATAGATTGCTTAAAAAGTGCTTAGGGCTTTGGTGCTCTTTTCTAGCAGTTATTTCAATTTTATACTTGAGAGCAAATTTTATATTTAAGAGTGGATTTTATATTTGGGAGGGAGTATGCACTTTGCAGTTGTCTTGGGGAAAATGACATCCATTCCTCCCATCCCCCCAATCCCAGCCTCACACACTTATAGCCTTTCCTCTTTTGACTTGTATTTTCACCCTGGCGCTTGGCATGCTCTATACCAGGGGTCCCCAACCCATGGGCTCTGGACCGATAGCGTCCGAGGTCTGTTAAGAACCGGGGCCACACGGCACGAGGTGAGCGGCGGGCAAGTAAGCGAAGCTTCATCTGGTGCTCCCCATGGCTCCCATTACCGCGTGCACCACCCCTACTCCCCCAAACCCCCCACCCCCTGTCTGTGGAAAAACCGTCTTCCACGAAACCAGTCCCTGGTGCCAAAAACACTGGGGACCGCTGCTTTACACTACATTATATTTTCCTGTAAACCTCTACTAGATGCTTCAAGGCAGGCTCCCCTGCTTCAGGGCCCAGCATAATATCTTAAGATTATACTAGGTTCCAAGTAGTGGTTTGTTGAATGAATAATAGAGGTTATCTGTAATCAACTTGTGCAGAACTTTAAAGCCAGATTTCTCAACCTTGTCACTATTGACATTTTGGGTCAGAAATCTTTTCTGGAGGCTGGCTGTCCTGTGCAGCAACACCTCTACCCACTAGAAACCAGTAACATCCCAGCCCCAATTCCAGCCCAAATAGGTTACAGACATTGCCAAATATCCCCTGGGGGACAAACTCGCCTGGTGGAGAGCGATTGCTTTAAAGAATTGTTCTCAATTGCCAGACAAATGCCTCAGAATCACCTACCAAAATTCAAGACAGTGGGTTGCATTTTTAGAGGAGTTCTCCTTATACAGTATAAGAATTGACTGGGGGCAAGGGTGGGGGGATTTTTCCTTGGACACTTGCCTCAGGTAAGTTTGACCACATATACATTGGATTATCCGAATGTGGATCCTCTGAAAGAATAAAATGGGAAAGTTAATGAGAGCTGGCATTCCTGGGCCTCGAGGGCAGAGACAAATGTTTCTTCCAGGGCGTCCCTGGTGGCGCAGTGGTTGGGAGTCCGCCTGCCGATGCGGGGGACGCGGGTTCGAGCCCTGGTCCGGGAGGTTCCCACATGCCGCAGAGCAACGAAGCCCGTGTGCCACAACTACTGAGCCTGTGCTCTGGAGCCTGTGAACGACGACTACGGAGCCCGTGCGTCTAGAGCCCGTGCTCCACAACGAGAGAAGCCACCGCAATGAGAAGCCCATGCACCGCAACAAAGAGTAGCCCCCACTCGCCACAACTAGAGAAAGCACACACGCAGCAAGGAAGACCCAACGCAGCCAAAAATAAATAAATAAAATTAATTAAAAAAAAAAAAAGTTTCTTCCAGACACTTCACTGTATAGCAGTGAATGGACTGAGGAAAGAGGCAAAGCTTCATAGGAAAATATATGACCTGTTCATGGAAAATATTTTTTCCTTTGCCTCTAAGCTATACCCCCTTTCTGTCTGTTCTGTCCTCATGTGTGACTTCTGCCTAAGAGAGGCCCGCAGTTACAGTGGGCGAGGCCGATGTGCCGCAACCTGCCCTGCTGTCCGCACACACCAGGGGCAGGTGTGCCTGGAAGGCAGACTCCTCCAAACGGCTGACAGGAGATCCCTCGGTGGGTGGGGAGAGAGGCTGGGGAAGCAGCCAGCGGCATCTGCATTCCTGCTAAGGGCAGTCAAATGCATGCTGGAACTGTTTCACGCTCCTTCGTGGAGTAGCATAGACTTAGATAAACGGGTAAGCTTTAGCATGTGCAAGTTCTTTACACATCTCAGCTTCAGAGCCATTCTTGGGCCTTGAGTTCTGTTCCTTGCCTGTGCTCTCCCTGGCAGGGCTGGCCCTGGGCAGTTGTCCAGGAGAGGATGAGCTGGCCTGGGGTGTTTCTGGCCAGCGTTGGGCTCTCAACTGGAATCAGGGAGAAGACGACAAAACTCAGCCTCTGGAAGTGCAGTTCCTCCCCGAGGATGGCGGGGCCGAGGGCCTGGTGGGGCCAGGAGCCGGTGTGTCTCGGGCGAGCCACGCATCCCTAGGTCCTCGAGTCCGTGGTTGTTGCTCTGTGCCCTGTGTCCATCCTCTGTGCTGCTGGTTTCATGGTTTGAAGGACAGAGGACGGGGGGCCGTCTCTCATGCTGCTAGTCTCATTTTCCGATTTCATACCTCTGCTTGAGGCTTTTACAAAATTTTTGTATTTTGAAATCATTATATTCTCACAGGAAGTTGCAAAAAGATAGAAGTTTCAGGTACCCTTCACCCAGCTTCCCCGCCACGGTGACATCTTACGCATAGTACAGTATCAAAACAAAGAGACCAATGTTGGCACAACCCACAGGGCTCTTTCAGATTTTACTAGTTTTACTCACACTTGTTCACGCGTGTGCACATGTGTGGAATTCTGTTGCTTAGGTTTTAAATGTTGTTGCAAAGTGGGTGAAGCATTGGCTTTCCTGCTCCCGTGGGGGGGAGGGTGGAATTCCGACAGCAGTGTCACCCTGAAAAAGAGCTGACACCCCTCCAGCCTCCCCTCCACTAGCCTTCCCCACATTCACATCCAAGTCCATCCAAGGCTGTCCACGACCTTCCTGCTGCGTGAAGGTAGCCTCTCTCTCTTTCTCCTTCTTTCTCTCTTTCTCCCTCCCACTCCTTCCCTCTTTCTCTGTGCTCCCCTCCAGCACTTAGGTGGGCTACATCCTGAGATCCAGAGCAGTGACTTTCTTCTAACATCCCTTAACCCACCCATCCCTTAACCCATGACTTTAGGAGCTGATATCGCTTCCTCCATGTGCTGTTGGCAGAAAACAGGCTGCTCCAGGGGAGTTCGATATTCCACGGCATGTTTTATAGCACGTTTCCAATAGAGGCATGGCTTGGGGAGGGTAGAGAAGGACAACAGAGACAGGGGAGGGGCTTACTGTCAGCACATGGCTCGGATGCACTGGTGAAATCGACTCTAATGGTTTATGGAGAGAAGAAAAACGTGGGCAAACAGAATGTGAGCAAAGCTGGTCTGCTTCTGTTGGTTAATAAAATAGCACTGGATAGCTTCTTGCTCTTTAATAAAACCCGATATATTACAGTTTTTCAGAGAAGCAGAAGCAATAGGATATATAGAGATGATATCTAGCTAGCTAGCTAGACATAGACACAGATATAACACATAGAGGGTATTTATCATGTACATATATAGAAATATAATATATATAATATCTGTCTATCGAGAGATTTATCTTAAGAAACTGGCTCATATAAGAGGGGCTGAGGGTGAGAAAAAGCCAACTTAGTTTTTAGAAGTATTATAGATAGGGCTGTCCTCGTCCCAGGGAAGCATAGAGAGTGAGCCAGAAATTGTGCCTGGGGAGCCATCGATGGTTCTAGAGGAAGGGCGTGACAGGATCTGACCTGTGCTTTCATTGCCTGCGATCAGTTCTCTCCTTTCTGTCCAAATCCTGGCCTCTCTGGGAAATGTTGCCTTGTTCCCCCAGCTTCTTTCTCTCTGCCCCTACGAACTTAGATCTATGCCAGTTACTTAGTGTAGACTACCTAGTATTCATACTACATACACACTATCTTATATGATACTGTCCTGCCTCCTCAACCAAGGTCAGGCCCAAGAGGGTGGGAGTTTTCTCTTATATATCATTCTGTTATATCCTCTTATATTTTTGATTACTCTCCCCTTCTCATTGCGTCTGACCTCATGTATCTCCAGCGCAGGTGCTAACTCAGAGTTGCAGGATAAATGGCTCTCGCTTTATTCTCTACCTTTTGAAACTGTTTACCTCTATCTGCAGCATGAAAATTTGGACAATTTCCAGTAAGTGAGAGAGGGCTGGATCTCATATAGGAAAACCTTGTTTGTCTCTCTCCTGCCTTTTGTATCTTCACAATCCAGCTCAACCACTCTCCTCCCCAGGATGCCCTGGAGTTTCCTGATCTGTCCTTCCTAAGGTCTCTCATGCATGGCTCGCTCTGTACATCTTCATCATATCTTTATCATCATGAAGTGCAGGAACTCTTGCTGGTTTGTATCTCGCATAGGTAGATGACACTAGGGTATAAGCTGTGGAGGTTAGGAATTCTGTCTTATTTATCCATCCTTACATAACCAGCATCTAGTACTGGACACGCCCACAAGTCTCAGCTGGTTGGACAAATAGATGAAAAGGAGAGAAGGTTGGGCAGTTTGATGACACCAGGAGGGAAGCTGGGCTTTCACGTCCATCTGTGATGGGTGCCAGCGATCACTTGGGAAGCCTGAGTTTTGAAGCCAGTGATTGATTTCCCCCACACTTGGAAGGCTCTTTGGAAAGGTGTTAGTACATATTATCATCATAATAACCAGGGTATTTGCCTTGGCACTTAGGATGGAGTTTCTGAGTGTGGTTGAAAATCTAGTCCCAGGCCAAATATTAGCAGATGTACCTCTACTATCTTTCAGAATTCTTTTGCAAATAAAACTAAACAAACAGACGTTGCTTTTGACTTCTTCTTTTAGGTTGGGTGATTACCAGCTCTGCAAGCTTGTACTTTTTACAGTACAGGCCTGGTTGTGCATGGATCTGAAAGTTTCCTTTCTTACATGGCAGTATTTTCATGGCGGGGGTTTAATTTTCTTGTGTGATTCCTAGGATAACATTCAAGGGTCATTGTGGATCCCTAAAAAATATGGATGGGGGGGAAATCTTCGGTGAGAAGCCATTGCTGGAAATCCATTACCATGGCAACAGAAAATTAATATCCTCTTTTCTGTCCTTGATGCGTTGTGGTGTGTTTCTTCCCCCGTTCCCTCATCCTCCTTCCCTGCCACTGAAGAGAAAGAAATGACTTACAAGGTGGTAAATGTATTCTAGCTAGTTGTTCTGTTATTTCCTGATCTCTCCTTTTTCCTCCACCTGTCAAATCTTATTACTATAGGATAGCACGGCAAAGCTCCCCGATGGGCTATTATATTTCAAATAATAGTAGCTCTGCCCCATTCCAGTCTCCTTGGTCAGCATTTCATTGGGAATTGACTCACCTGGCCAAAGTTGGGTATACAATCTGGCTTTTTGTTTCTTCAGCTTGAACATGTAGAGTGAGTGTTTGAAAATGCTTAAACATGGTTCCTGATATCAAACACGACCAAAATGCATGAACACCGTCACAGCGGAACAGCTCCTGCTTGTAGCTGTACAGAGGGCAAGAATTCCTACACCCCGCAGGCCACCTGGTAAGCCTGGTGAATGCATTTTTGAGTGTGAAGGTAGGTTTGGGCTGCCAAATTCAAAATCCTGGATCCCTCACCTTGTCTGCTTTGGATTCACTGGAACTCAGTATTGATGGAGAAGGGGTGTGAACTGCATCCTCTTTTGGCCTCTGAATTCCACTCCCCAGGAGTAACCTGTGTTTGGCTTCCACGAGCTTAGGGGGAGATGGTTTTTGTATGATAGTATACACATTAGAGACCAAAAAGAGAGAAATGGCAATGAGGATGAGGTTTCATCCAATACACCTTGCCAAATGTCTCAGGGAAAATAACGACCCACTTGAAGCTATTAAGATCGATCTTTTGCATCTCAAGTGTAGACTGACAATAAACACTAAATGCGCAGTTTTATTGCATGTTACCAAGGGGGTATCATGGTGCCACAAAAAATCTTAACATGAGCGTACGAGCAAACTTGAACCTGTCTTACAGGTGACAGTGCCTCTTAGTGGCTGGAGAATGGGAACTGCAACTTAGCCTCTCGTTCATTTTACTGAGTACCTGACACATGGCAGGAAGAACACTAGGCCTTGGGGATACAAAGACAAACCAGAACAGGCTGCTGCTTTCATCTGGAGTATAACACTTCCATCACCTAATTACGATACTACATGGTCCAAACACAAACTCAATAAAAGATACACGTATACTCTAAATCTCTCATTTTATAGTCAACATAGAGTCAAACTGTCTTCTGCATGCAAGGCGTATCTCCCGTGCTCTCACTCCACACTACCTGGCCTGGCCCCTTTGCAGGTTAAACACAAGCTTAGTAACGGTGTTGCTATTCACTCCTTCAACTACTACCACCGCAATCAAGATACAGACACAGAGAATGCTCCTCATGCTGGCCTTTGACAGGCACTCCCTACCCCACCTCCCCTTCCCTACACCCCAGAAACCATGAATCACTGACTGCTCCAGCAGTATCATTTTGTCATCTTGAGAATGTTACCCAAATGGAACCATACAATATGTACGCTTGCTTCTTAACTTGTCATATATATATATATTTTTTTTTAAATTGAAGTATAGTGGACTTACAATATTATATTAGTTTCAGGTATACAGCATAGTGATTCAATATTTTTATACATTACAAAATGATCACCTCATATGCGACCTTTTGAGATTGGATTTTTTTCATTCTCCATGGTGTCCTGGAGACCCATCCAGGTGGTTGTGTGTCTCATTCGTTTTTGTGGCTGAGTTGTTTTCTGTAGTGTGGACGTTTCACAGCTTGTTTAACTACTCACCTGTTGAAGGACATCTGGCCAGTTTGGGACTATTAGAAATAAAGCTTTCACATACAAGTTTTTGTATGAACACGGTCTTCATTTCTCTGGGATAAATACCCAGGACTGGGGTTGCTGGGTTATATGGTAAGCGTATGTTTGGTTTTATAAGAAACAGCCAGTTTTCCACAGTGGCCGTGCATATTACATTCCCTCCAGCCTAGTAGGCATGCCCTCTTAAGAGAAACACTTGCCCAAGAAGCTTGTTCCCTGGGAGGAATCGGGAAAGGGGCTGTAGTCAACAACTACAGGGGGTTGACAACTTTTTTGCCCACTCAGCCTTCAAGGTTCAGGCAAAACTCCCTCCATGACGTGAGGTGGAAGTTCTCAGGAATGATCAACTCCTAGAAGCTGTGAGATGCACACGCAGCAGTGGCTAATGGTTGTTAATGTCCATCTGGTGGAGGGCGGCTTGGATGACCAGCCGTGATGGGGGTTTCCTTCCATAGCCCCCCTTCCTTCCCAGCGCTGTGTTCAGGACCCCTGAGGAAGTTCTTGTCATGCCGTCACATGGAGGCCTGCAGAACAAGTGCTAATTCTTATGACTTGTTTCCCCAGCGCTTTCTAGTGTGAGAGCAACTTACTATATACTTCTTCCCCCTTGAGTCCTGCTCTCCCCACACTGGGTAACAAAGTGTCCACTGCTGCCTCCAACCCCCCATCAGAGTCACAGGAGGAAACATCAATGTACACTTTTCCTAGGAGGCAAGCCTACTGACGGAGCTGATGGTTTGTCTTAGTTTGTCAGGCTGTCACAACAAAATACCACAGACTGGGTGGCTTAATTTCTCACAGTTCTGGAAGCTGGGGAGTCCAAGATCAGGATTCTGGCTGATTTGCTTCCTGGTAGGAGCCCTCTTCCTGGTTTGCTGACTTCTCCATGTGTCCTCATATGGCAGAGACAGAGAGAGAGACCTCTCTGGTCTCTTCCTCTTAGAAGGTCACTAATTCCATCACAGGGCCCCACCCTCATGACCTCATCTAACCCTAATTACCTCCCAAACACCCCTCCTCCAAATACCACCACATTGAGGTTTAGAGCTTCAGCATATGACTTTTGGGGAGACAATACAGTCCATAACACGTGTAAAGACCCTCCTCTTCACTGTTAGCAGTCAGAAAAGGGTCCAGAGAGTGACACTGTTTCTGAATTGACCACCCTGAGATGGAATGAGCATGAGTGCCCAACAGAAGGCACTGAAAGGGAGAGGAAGTGTTCAAGGGGGATCACAGATGCATCCTTCATGAGAGAATAAGAGGCACAGTATCTCCAGAACATTTAATCGACTCTTCCTAAAAACACCCTGGAGATTTACTGAGAAGGTGGAGTCGGTACCCAATGAGAGTTTCCACCAGGATGTCTTGTACTGAAATCCGGGAAGCAGGATTCCAAATTCCCAGAACTGGTTCACCACTTATTCTTGCATGTCTCACATTAGGAGATGGAGCCAGAATGAATCTGCTGGATGTCCCAGCTTTGCAGTAGAGCTCTCCCTGATGGGAAGGAGAAGGATGTTTCTCATTGTGTGGCATGGACCACCCAGGAACAGAATCCCGTGACAGGAATGACATAGGTCTACAAGCGCTCACTGGTCGATACTGGAGGAGAAAAGAACCAGCTGCCTTTAGTTTGGATCCTCTGCCAGCAAAATAAATTCCTAATTAAGAAAAGAACTCATTTCTCTGCTTCCTGAATCAACACAATCCTATTAGTTTCCTCCTGTTTAGAGGATTAAAAATACTTTTGATAAAAATATAAAAAGAATTCTGTTGGAACATTGCAAACTGACGTGAAAAATAAGATGGAAACCTGACTTCAGATTAATAAATGAGTCACGCACTTACTGAATAACCACAGACTACCTGCCCCAATGACCTGCACACAAGTTCAGTGCAGCATGTGAGCTGATCACTGCAAAGTTTCAAGCAGACCTGACTCAACACCTCACCCATCTCCTTCACGCCATCATTGGAACCATTTGGATATCGTTCAGCCTTTTTTTTTTTTTGCCATCTGTTCGTGTGTTTTCAGAACATAGCATTTAAAAACTGTTATTGTATGGAAACATTACTAGACAAAACTGGTTAAACTAGAGAAATTCTTCTACATACCTTTGCCTAGGCTTAACTAAGCCTCAGAGAAATGGAAAGAAAAGTCCTGGGTTGGGAAGCATTTTCTGACATAAGGAGACATAAATAATAGGTGCTCACAACCGTTTGTAATTGTGAAAAATTAGAGGCAACCTAAATATTTATTAAAGGGAGAATGTATAGGGGCTTCCCTGGTGGCACAGTGGTTAAGAATCTGCTTGCCAATGCAGGGGGCACGGGTTCAATCCCTGCTCCGGGAAGATCCAAAATGCCGCAGAGCAAATAAGCCCGTGCACCACAACTACTGAGCCTGGCTCTAGAGCCCACGAGCCACAACTGCTGAGCCTGCGTGCTGCAACTACTGAAGCCCATGCACCTAGAGCCCATGCTCCACAACAAGAGAAGCCACCGCAACGAGGAGCCCGTGCACCACAACAAAGAGTAGCCCCTGCTCACCTCAGCTAGAGAAAGCCCGTGCTCAGCAACGAAGACCCAACAGATCCAAAAATAAATAAATAAAATAAATAAGTTTTAAAAAATATTTTTAAAAAGGAGAATGTATATAATTTTAGTCTATGCAAATAATGATGTATTCTACATCTGTGAAAGTGAATTAACCAAAGCCACGTATGCTAGCTATCTCTTGGAATAATATAATACACTGATTTCAAAATAAATTGTTAGTTCAACTCCCATTAATTCCAATAAATTTTAATTAGGTTTTTCTATGTTGACAGTCATATTGTATGCATATAATAATATTTTGTATCCTCTTTTCAAATCCTTAAACATTTTATTTACTGTGCTGGTGAGGGCCTTCAGTGTCATGTTCAATGTAACTGGTGATGGTGGGTGCTCTTGTCTGGTTCTTGGTTTTAAAGGGAATGTTTCCAATGTTTCACCATTAAGTGTGATGTTTACTGTAGATTTGTATTTTAGGTACATTTCTTTAAAGAGCAGAGAGCTTATTTTTAAAATTCAATCTGGTAGATCCTCAAAAAATTAAAAATAGAACTACCATATGATTTAGCAATTCCACTTCTGGGAATAGATCCAAAGGAAACACAAACATTAACTTGGAAAGATATCTGCACCCCCATGTTCACAGCAGTATTATTTACAATAGTCAAGACACGGAAACAAACTAAATGTCCACTGATGGATGAGTGGATAAACATTTTATTATAGTTATATATATGTAAGTTATTCAGCCATTAAAAACTGTGGGATAATAATGGTTGTTGTTTTAAACTGCTAAATTTTAGGGTAATTCATTATGCAACAATAGGAAACAAATACATTCCTGTTTCAAATTAGATATTATTATCATTCATTGTTTCTTTTAATGTATTAATTCCTTTCTCCCATTCCATCTTGCATTTCAGAACTTATTTCTGGGAACATTTTGTGTCTTTCTGAAGTATCCCTTAGAACAGTGGCCCCCAACCTTTTTGGCACCAGGGACCGGTTTCGTGGAAGACAATTTTTCCACGGATGGGATGCGGGGGTGGGGGGAGTGGTGGTGGTGGGGTGATGGTTCAGGCGGTAATGCTAGCGATGGGGAGCAGCAGATGAAGCTTCGCTTGCTCACCCGCCACTCACCTCCTGCTTTGTGGGCCTGTTCCTAAGAGGCTATGGACCAGTAGTGGTCCACGGCCTGGGGGCTTGGGGACCCCTGCCTTAGAAAGTTCCATTACTGTGAGTCTTTTGGTGGCAAACTCTAGATTTTGTTTGTCAAAAAAAGTCTTTAATTCACTCTTATTTTTGAGTGGTAATTAGTTAAATAGAGAAGTTGAAGTCGATTGCTGTTTTCTCTTTTCTCTGAGTATATTGCTGTTGCTATATTAAAATCTTCTATCAGTCTAAATATAATTTTTTGCTACATGATTTCTCTTGCTATATATTTATACCAGTTATTTTTTTTCCCTTTGTTAATTTGTGGTTTTACTCCGATGGGTCTAGTTGTGGAATTCTTTTTATGAATCCCACATGGGAATTGTTGTGTTTACTGAATTTGAAGATTCATGTCTTTCATTAATTCCAGGAAATCCCAGTACTTTTCTTCAGAAATTGCCTTTTCCCTATTATCTCTGTTTTGTTTTATAGCTGTAGCTCATATCTCTCGATTTCTCCATGACGCATTTTGAGTCATATCTCCAGACCTTTCATCCAGTTCATTAGTTCTCTCTAAGCTATTTTAAAATCTGTGTTTTAACCTAGCCATGATTTTTTTATTTCAACAATTAAATATTTTATTTTAAGGGTTTCTCTTTGATTCTTTTTCAAATCTTTCAGATGTGTTTTTTTACATTGTATTTTTCCTTGCTCATGTTTTAGATTCCCTCTTTTATTTCTTTAAACAAATGACATGTTCTCAGTTTCATATTCATATGTATCTTATATTTTCCAAATCTAAAACATATAGGGCTATAATTTTGCTTTTTGTTTTTCTGCTGACTTTCCCTCATGGTGGCTTATTTCCTTGTGTTTTTAAATTTTGGATTGTGAGCTCAATCTTCAGAAATCATGTGAAACCTGAATTGAGAGTATGTATTCCTCCAGAGAAAGTTTGCATTTTCTTCTGTCAATATGTCCCAGGTATTCCCAATCAAGACCCACTTTAATTTAATTTCTAGGCTTGGGATTTCCTGGATCACGAAGGGAATATACATTTTTGTATATAGAGGTTTGAGCCCCAAACCAGTGGTGATATCAGGTCTGGAGTTACTGCTTCTCAGGGAAGAGTTACTTTCTCCAGAGGCCAAGCAGAGTCAGGTAAGTTTCTTTGTCTTCCATTTTGCTGAAGAATGTGGTTTTTTTGGTCTACTTTTAATTGTGGCTATAACTCTTTGACGGTCCTTGTTTCATGATGGGATTGATTTCCATCTTGCACAGCACAGGGCATGCTTGCCAGACTCTCACAGAGCCATTGAAGCCACATTCTGGCCCATGGAGTCAAACACCTGTTCTGAGGACAGACATAGCCTCGGTGCTGGCTTTCCACTCTGCTTTTGTGCTTTCTTTCAGCTCTGGCTCTTGGAAACCTCCCGTTCTTTCATGCAAGCTTACCTATGCATTTAAAAAGATTTGTGTCACATCGTACCCAGATGTTTTATAGCAAGACAGTTTTTCATGATGTGGAGACCAGAAGCTTGCCCATTCCACCTGCAATGGCCACTTTTTGTGGGTTGTCTTTGTCTCTCTTTTGTCAGCGTCCTCTTCATGAATGCTTTTGTGTATATGAGAAGTTCCAATGCACAAAGGGGATTTATTCTCTCCAAAGCCTTCCTGCAGATACCTATGACTGCCTGAGGGCTTTCTCTGGGTGTGGGAGTGAGCTTGTTCTATACACTGTCAAGCCAGTAGTGCTGGGGAGCCAGTGTACCCAGGAACAACCATGACAGATAGAAGTTGCTAGACCAATGCCCCAATTTCTTCTCCCTTCAGACCTGACCACCATAAGGCATGTTTCACGGGTCTCCCAGGGGTCCCCAGAAGGACCAGGCTTCAGTTGCCCACAGTGGTTACCTGGATTGGCTTCCTTTTCTTCCCTGCCTCACTTTTTCACTCTCTTCTGGTTCTTCCCAGAATCATTTCTTAAATAAATTTGCGCTCAATTCCTGTGTCACTGATCATTTCTCAGGAAACTCTAAACTTAACACTTAAGCTTATTCCTCTACTTTATAACGAATATTGACTATGTATATGGTGCTAATTGTTGTGGTTTCAAAGACAAATGCAAAGAAATAGTTTCATCTTTAGAGTAGTTTATATTCTAGGCCTCCTGCTTTCTAGCGTTTTTTTTAGAAATACACATTTTAGTGAAGTTTGTAGGTGGCAAGAAGCATTTCAACAGATCTGGGTCAAAATCTAACTGGCAGTTCCAGGTGTTTGGATGATGATGGAAATAGCACGGACTGGACATACTTGAATACTTGATTCTTAGGCCAGCAAGAATATTCCAAATTGAGTAACTGGTTACCTAACTTTTACATATTTGGCATTCTTGGGGATTCATATGGTGACGTCACTTTGATACAGAGGGTAGTGATGTTAAAACTGAACTGTAAGATGGTTTTTTAGAGATACTCTGAGTCCAGGAAGGGAAGCCATTCAGGTCTAGGTAGCAAAAAAAAAAAGGCATAACCAGACTAAAGTCTCCCCTCTCTACAGCAGAGGCCATAAATGGCTAGAGCTTGATTTGCTTCTAGCTTTCAGATGTGTTTTTTGGCCTGCACAATGTTTAAAAACACTTAGGCTATAAGTGTCCATCGACAGATGAATGGATAAAGAAGATCTGGCACATATACAATGGAATATTACTCAGCCATAAAAAGAAATGAAATTAAGTTATTTGTAGTGAGGTGGATGGACCTAGAGTCTGTCATACAGAGTGAAGTAAGTCAGAAAGAGAAAAACAAATACTGTATGCTAACACATATATATGGAATCTAAAAAACAAACAAACAAACAAACAAAAACTGTTCTGAAGAACCTAGGGGCAGGACAGGAATATAGACGCAGACATAGAGAGTGGACCTGAGGACACGGGGAGGGGGCAGGGTAAGCTGGGACGAAGTGAGAGAGTGGCATGGACATATATACACTACCAAATGTAAAACAGATAGCTAGTGGGAAGCAGACGCATAGCACAGGGAGATCAGCTCAGTGCTTTGTGACCACCTAGAGGGGTGAGATAGGGAGGGTGGGAGGGAGATAAAAGAGGGAAGAGATATGGGGATGTGTGTATATGTATAGCTGATTCATTTTGTTATATAGCAGAAACTAACACACCATTGTAAAGCAATTATACTCCAATAAAGATGTTAAAAAAAAAACACTTAGGCTAATTGCCGTATTCATAAATTAGGAGGTTGTCCTTCTAGATTAGGAACTTTTCTTCTGAAAAAGTATAACAGAAGGTTAGACATCCCAGGTCCCACAATCCCACACAGCGATCGGATGGAGCTGAATAGTAGTTTCCTCTTCGAGATGAGAGGAGAGCTATAGTCCCTGTAACTTTCTATTGTAAATTACAACTGACCCACCTCCTTCATAATTTGCCTTTTCCATGAGTGTATTTGAGCGTTTGAGTCGAGCCCTATAGCTTCTGGAATGGGTGAGATGTAAGGAATTGATGAGTTTTGCAGGAAGGGAACTATGGTCTTCTCTCTGTCACCGCTTTCCAGAATTCTGAAGGTCCGCTCCCCCAGGAAGGCAGCACCGCTGAGACCCCGAGAGCAGGCAGTGTTTACACACTTCTGCTCATTATTTTGGCTCCCAGCTCTAAAACCTCAGACACAATTGGACACTTGATACTTGCTGTCCAACCACTGCTTCAAGTAAACTGAGAGCCATTGGCAATTTTCTCCTAAGGTATTTTTTTTTGGGGAAACATGCACACTCACTGACACAAGAATTGTTCTTTCATTTAGTTAAAACCAAAGCCAAGTGTGAGGCAGAAAAGCTGTTCACCCTGGAACACGATCTTCCTATCCACTCTCCGTCCTGCTGGAATTCCATCAGCTCCGTATAAGTCAGGCTAGAATATAGACTCCAGAGAACTGAGTCTCCAGTACTACCCTTCTGGAACAGTCACCAGGCAGGTTCTAGACCCAAGCCTGCTGACGCCAGGGGAGCTCTCGCCTTCACTGTTCTATGAAACTATGTCATTTGTATGTAAAGTTTGCAGTGTTAGGACATTTATGGAACTAAATGGTCCTCTCAGTATTATAAACGAGCCCCCTTAGCTCTTGTGTATACACAAAATCCCTTGTTTTGTAGGGGCCTGGCAGGGAGGGATGAGGGCACATCGCCTTAAGAGAAGGGCTGCCTAGAAAGAGGATCCTGTGCACTTCGGGGGTGTGAGTATGAAGGGGAAGATCTGGTCGCGGTGTACGCAGTATCTCTGGCCTGACATTGGGTGAGTTCACATCATGGCGTTTATGCAGAGGACAGGACGCAGAGCTGCCCAGGAGGGTCCTGGGATGGGGCCGCCACCACCCTGCTCTGTGGCTGTGATCGGGACACATTGCTTCTCTGGCTCCGAGTTTCCTCTTCTGAACACGGAGGTGCTCGGACTGAAGCCCTGAGGTTCTGTCTGCCCAGCACATTTCCCAGTTCAGTAAGAGGTCCCCCGGCTGCTCTGAGCCTGTGGGCGGGGACTGAAAGAATGCTGACCCCTCCCCACCTGCCTGCAGAGCCCCAGGCTGGTGGAGAAATAAATAGGTGGTCATGTGACAGTCCCTGGCCGCCCGGCTCCTTTCGAGGCCACTTACATCCGTGACCACAAAAGACGGCCACAAGGCCACGGTCAGAAACAGATCCTTTAGCCTCACGGAGCGTAAGGCTCCACCAAGAGCGGCTCTAGGAACCTCCCCCCGTGCTGCAGTGTGCTCCCTTCCTATCCGTTAGCAGCTCTACAGCCACAGCAAACTGTAACTGGACAGACCAAAGTCCTCTACACTGGCCACGGAGCTGGAAAGAGAGGGCAAGCCAACGCTGTGGGGGGCAGGGGGCGGTGCCCTGTTGGACCATCTCTAACCGGGAGGGGGCAGGTGGGAGGAGATCACCGGGGACCTGCTCGCTTCTGCTGATTGGGGCGATACCAGGCAGTTTCTGGGAATAGGAAGAAAGGCATTGCCTGCTGTTTGGGGCTCTTGAAGACCTCAACCCTCGCGATTCTTTCAGAATCATTTCACAGGTTTGTCTGCGTGAGGCAGCCCGAGCAAAGATGAAAAGGGAGTTGCGTCACATCCCAAACACTGGATGAGCACGAAGCCTTGTTCTTAGAGGTTCAGAGAGTCCCCACCCGTTTGGACAGAGTGGAGAGAACCACCGAATTTTTTTTTCTATCTTTGTAAGTAGGTAGTAGTAAGGACAAAGCATTGTGAATAAGCCAGAAAAAAAGTATATGTATATACATATAACAGAAGTGCTTGGGAAAAATTAGAACAGAAGGATTGATCAGCTCAAGTGGCCTCATATAAAAATTGGATAGAAAGCTGGACGAGAGTCAAGTCAGCACCAGAAACCACACAGAATATACAAGTAGAGAGACAGTCCAGTGCTATGTTCTAAGAGGATGAGTTAGCTAAATGTCGTAAAGATGAACCTCAACTGTGCAGACAAAATCCATCATCTCCTCTAAATGACCCCTCTCACTGTATTTCTGACATTAGGGTGGTAGGTGTACGTTTCCAGCAATGCTGACAGGCTGGGTTAATGCATAATAATGCCAGGATGGCATCACAATGACCCAGCAAAACACTCATCAATTGATGAAAGAGCAGCGGCATACAGGGAACCCTGTGAAAGCAAGGGGCTGAAAAGGTCTTCAGGATGTAATAGGTCAAGTTTAAGTACAGAGACCTCACCTTGCTGACCCGGTGCCGCCAGGCCTAGGATCAACTGATTGGTGACTCAAAACCTGCGTCCTGGTTGGTCTGAGCGATAGTATTCATCTTTGGTCTGGAACATACTAGACAGCTGGGAAAATACTGCACTAAGTATTTTTATAACTCCAAGAAAAATAAGAATACAGGGGAGAATAAACATCAATGTAAAGATGATAAAGAAATAAAGTTAAGCGCATAGTACCGATATTTTGACACTAGTTTAAGGAAAGGGTCACAGTAAATGGAACAATCACCGCGATAACTTCTGCTTGCTTTGCCTCTGCCTTTAAAGATTTTAAAGCATTTAAGGAAATCCGCTGTATTTGTTTACATGCTTAAGAGAATTCTATTAAAAAATTTCTGACCCATGGATATATGCCTGCAATAAAAGTAATTTGTTAAATTTACAAAGTTTTGATTTATTAATTATGCAAGTAGAGTTTAATTGCTTAAAGGGCTATTTTTAATTCAGTACGGGAGGCATGAAATTGAGCACTGAAACATACGGAGAAGCCCTCCGAATAAGAAAGTTCCCAGCTACGGGAAAGGATTCTAATGGTGAACAGGCAGAGGGAACCCTGATCATTCTCGTCTGGATTTGTCGCCGGGGCTGGCGCAGTTCCCACCTGGCCAGAGGGGAGATGCCAGGCTTCAAATAAGGGAGCCCATTGACCTCACTCTAGGTCCCCAGACAGCCTGTGTGAATCTCCCACTGTTAAGTTGTGCTTGGAAGCAGTGCTTTCTGGGCTGAGGGTCTTTTTCATTTTCCTCCTGGCCATTACCTCCTGGCCTGGTTACTACTTCCTTCTGTTCCGGAAGCGGAGAGGCACCGCAGGGGAAACGGGCGCAGAATTTCAAAAGGGCACGGAGGCACAACTCGGCCTTCTTGGATCCCTCACAAGGAGGCCAGCAGACACAGGCTTGCCCATTGCCCACTGCGCAGGAATCACCCCGGCTGCGCCCAGACGCATGCGCGAATTCTATAGCGCTTGTTTCCTGGGAGACCCCAGAGTACTTCCAGGGATGCTCACCTGGCTACTCTAGGACCCCAGAATGAAATACTAGATCAGGAGCCTGGGCTCTCACTTCACAAGGCATCCCAGAGAAGGAACGCACGCTAAGCCAGATGGCACACAGTTCCTGGGTGGGTGGCCCTTTTCTTTCAATTATCCTTTTCCCTGAACTGTTGTTTAGGGTTGAGGTTTGGAGGGTGCCCCCGCCGCCACTCCCCACCTGTATGCTTGACCAGCACGCCCCTGCTTTGTGCCTTCCGACTGCTCTCACCAGTGATGCTGAGGGCGCTGCCAGCCTGGGGCTCCTGGGTGATGGGAGCCTGGTACCTGCCGGGCTCTGCCAGGTGCTCCAGCGAGAAGAGCTGGAGCTGGGAAGGGGACTCTCTCCTTCGCTTTCCTCGGCCTCTAAGAAAAAAGCTGCTTTGGACCCGCGCTGCCCCTTCTGCCGGCCTGAGTCTGCAGCCCGGCCCAGGACCTCACACTGGCGGCTGCTTTTGCAGTGTGTCCTCTGCGTTGTAGTCTTTACCAAAATAGCTGCAGAGCTGGAGGATGGTCTTCCCTCATCGCTAACTCTCCAAAGAGGCTCCTCCCCAAACTTGAGCTAAGCTGCCCCTCCGATTTTGCCTGAGGATGGAAAGAGCCTCTTACACTCACAGACTCTTGGGTCTTTTGTCTCCATAGGTCCCTATTCAGTAAGTTACTCAGCATCTCTTAAACAGCTCTTAGGAGAAGTAACACCACCTTGGAGACTTGGCCATAAATGGTAACAACCAGAGGGAAACAGGGAGGAACACAGGGTCTCTGGCAGAAGCGCATCTGTGGGCTGGGCTGTTTCCCCTTCAGCTCCTGTCCAGTTTTGACTTTTTCCTGTTCCCATTTTTAAAAATCTGCATCTCAATGTTGACGTTCTTTTTTTTTTTAAATCAACTTCCTGTCTTTAAGTTTGGCAAAAAGGCCCCACTCTGCTCAAGGCCACTAGCTGTTGAATCCTGCAGGCCCTAAGTTTTCCCTTTGAAGTTGCATCTTTGGTTCTCTGACTGTTTACTTTTCTTTAATTGCCCGGTATTTATATCCCTATTAATCTAGGAAAATAAACAGAGAAATTGCTTTCTGCGTGTAATTTTTTAAAGTATTTTTAAATGACTACGTGGCATGTGATGTTTTCCATTCATATTATTATTTCTTGATGTCATTGCTTCTTTTGTTTGTTTTATGCTCCGTTTACTGAAGAATTATTAGGTTTTGAGGAAAGGAGGTTTTCCCCCCTCCCTTTCCTTCCAGGCTGTTTAAAACAATTTTTTTCCTAGGATATTTTATCAAAGTCCTTCCGCTCTGCAGCCAGGCCATTGCGGTTCACCCTCTGCTCGGAAGGAAATGTGGCCAGCGTCGTTTCGCATTCTTAGAGTCTGATGCATTGTCCTGTGTGACTCTCCTTATGGCTTATTCGGGCGCATGTGACCTGATTTTGACTTTGTCATTAAGGACTTTTTGGAGGTCAGATAAAGTGAAACTGATTTGGGCAGAAGTGGACAAAGCTGATCCCTTCAGGGGGCAAGAGCTGGTGTTGGCTGCAAGTTTGAATCACAGCGATCAGATGCCATGGTCCCCTGACCCTAGGACATCCCAGGTGGCTGGTCTGTCCCACAGGTACCACCCACAGCCCTCAACTTACTGCCGGAGATGGGGCTTCCCCCAGCTTCTTCACAGAGGAAGCTGCTCTCAGGTGTGAGGGAAATAGGGTTTCCCCATGAGGTGAGCATGACATCCGCGCAGGAGGGCTCTGCCGTAAAATGTGTTGTTCTCACCCATAGGAGAATGGCCTTTCATTTGCTTCTTTTAATTTGGGAGGTGTCATTTCCAGACACCTTGCCGCAAAAGAGGACTCGGTACCCAAGGCTGATAAACATAGATGTGGGTTTCCTTGTCTTCTGTGGCTGCTACAGGTCCTGGTGGACACTTGGGAAGAGCCGTACTGGCCCAGCTCTGAACTTGTGCAGAGAGGGGAGACTGGTGGGGAGGGGTGGGAGGGGGAAACAACCCTTGACTCAGAAGACAAATCTCTCTCCTGCCCAGCCCCCTTTCTCCCTGTGTCTTCCTTCCCTCTCCTTCTCCCCCCTCCTCTTTTTCCTCCTCCTTTTGCTAGTACTTAGGGTTTTCACCTCTTCACCCAAAGGCTTCGTTTTTCAGCTGGGCCTTCTCCCTGTCCCCACGCTATGTTTCTGGGATCAGCTGGCATGGCTTTTACTCCGTATCAGAGTTCCGCGATAACAGCTTTAGGTCACCGGGCATGGAGTCACTTAGGTTGGTTTGTATCAAGGGCTCAGGTATGTTACTTTGTTAAGATATTTAATATATATGTGCTTCTGTTTTTATATCTGGAAAATGGAAATACACACCCTTCATACCTCCTAGGGCTATTCATGAGGACTGAACGAGACCTTACAAGTGGAAGAACTTTATAAGTTGTAAAACGTTATTCAGAAGCAGGAGATCGTTATGGCAACGACGATTCTCTCAACGGGATCCTACAAGTCCTTTGCAGTCGTGGTGGTTTTGGTGCCAAGTTCACTTGGCCATGGAGTTTCTTTATGGCTAGAATCATCCAGGAGACCCAGGACCTGAGGCTCTGATCTGGTGAAGAGCTTGAGAGGTTCTTTCTGACCTTGACTAGGGAGCAGCAAACTTTTTCGATGAAGGGCCAAATAGTTAATATTTTCGGCTGTGGGGGCCCTCAGTCACTGCCACACTCCTCACTGCCACTGTAGCACAGCTTCGAAACACTTTATTTGTGGACACAGAAATGTGAATTTCATATAATTTTCGCATGTCACAAATATTATTCTTCTTTTGATTTTTTTTTTTTTTTAGCCATTTAAAAATGTAAAAACCATTCTTAGCTCGTGGGCTGTGCAAAAACAGGCAGCAGGTGGGATTTGGCCTGTGGGCTTCCTTTGCTGACCTTTGCCCTAGATGACCCCCAGGAGCCAAGTGAACGGCCAGGTTGACTGTGAGTATCAGAGAAACCAAAAAGGGGGACATGAAGTGATTTGGGCATGTGTCACAGGTCCTTTACTTTTTATGACTCTCCTCTCTGCCTGGTTGACGTCAAGGCAGGTTAACTGACAACACTGAGGTGTGCACTCAAGGCTCTTGCCAGAAAACACAACTTAGATCTCTGCTCTCCAACCCTTATCAAAAACCCCATAACAGCAGCAATGGTCACAAGAATGGTATTTACGGATGGGTCCTGGAGCACCTGCGGCTCACTCATTCCTATGGGTGTCCAAATTCCCCTTGAGCAACCCAGACCTGCACGTGCTGCATTCAAGGACGGTTCTACTGTGGCCTTTTGCAAAATCGATCCTGAGTTTCATTTTGGTAATGAGCCCTTGGTCTACACTGAGGGGCACCACAAAAAGCAGTGGATGTGAGTCACTGTGGCATCTCTTGTAGAGATGTTCTCCAGATGCCACTTGCTCCAGGGAGAAATGCTTCTCACAGCTTATTCCAGGGTCAGGAAAAGCTGGACATCTCCTTGAAAACTGGCTTGACTTTGTAAACAGTGTAATTTCCTTGTTTGATCTGGCTTCAAGGAAGCTCAGAGTCAAATACACCTCTTGTGACGGTGAAATGTCTTACAAGTCAGCAGCAGCAAAGATTTACTGAGCACATAGTATGTGCCCAGCACTGTTCACACAGTCCTTTTCACTTAATCCTCACACAGCCCTGAGATGCCGATAAAATGATAAGCCCTATTGTAGTGGGCTGGATAATTGTTCCCAAAGATATCCATGCCCCGATCCCCAGAGCCTGTAAATGTTACCTTAAGTGGCAAAAAAGACTTTGCAGAAGTGATTAAGCTATAAGGATCCTGAGGTCGTGAGATTATCCTAATCACAAGTGTCCTCACGAGAGGGAGGCTGAGGGAGACTTGACACAGAAGAAGGAAGGAATGTGACAGCTGAGGCCAGGTGCAATGCTGCCGGCTTTGAAGACGCAGGAGGGGGCTGTGGGCCAAAGGATGCAGGGAAGCAGCTGCAGAAGCTGGACAATGCAAGGAGAGGATCCTCCCCTGGAGAGTCCAAGTGAGGGTGCCCTTTGACCAAGTGAAACTGACTTTAGACTCCTGGCCTCCAAAACTCTAAAAGAATCAATGCACGTCCTTTAAAGCCACCAAACACCAAGGAAACCCACTTTACAATCAAAGACAGGAAACAGAGAGTATTGCCTAGGGGTTGGAATGATTCCAGACCCCAAGCTCCTATCCCTCACGCTGCTGCCCCCTCTGTTGTAAGTGTCCTGACCTCCCCAACCACCACTTCCCCTCCCATCTAGTTCATCTTCCGACCACGTGCACTTTTGTGATACACGTCCCATCTTTGTGTGATAGAAGCAGCACCTCAGTAAACACATTGGTGGACATTTGGGGCATGTATGTGGGGTGGGGCCCCTGGGCTTTTTCTAGCCCTGGAAATTGTCTTACGATTTAACAAAAGAAAGACCCCTGACTGCGTTTGTTCCCCCTTTGGCTTTTATGAAGACTGTCCCTCTCTTCTTTGCTGCGGCACTAACGGTTGGACAGAGCAGAACTTCTGCTTTTTCAGACACTTTTGCTCACTTCCTGGTCTGTGTTCAGAGCCGCATAACTGTTTATGAAATTCTTTCATTCACCTCGAGGATTGTTGTCTTATTCAGAACAGTTTCTAGCTGAAAATCCCCCCTCCCACTAAAATGATAAAACAAAAAGAGAAAGGAAAAATGAAGGATTTTCTGCGCTAAACCCAGAAGACCGTAGATCCTTTATCTTTGTCAGCTGATCCTCCCACATCTGTGCACATGTCGGGACCCCTGATGTGCCCAGGGATGTCTAACCCCCAGGCCTGGATTTAGCATCACAACTAAAGGATCACATACTATGTCTATGTCATCAGTGCGAAGGCCTCGAGGGGCGGCCCCGCTGTGAATCCAGCTGCGGAGGGGGCATCTCCATCTGCAGAGGGGTATGCAGCCATTCAGTCCCCGAGAGCTCAAAGGCTCTCAAGAGAGGAGGGAGGCCCATCCCTAGAGGAGCTCCCGGGACACTGCTTTCCTCTCTGCTGATCTCAGTGTACACCAAAGGTTCCTTCTGACATGAAGCCTGTTGAAATTCTGCTCTTTAGCTCCCATGATTTCTTTCCTGGATGATTGATTCTCTAGGCTACAAATCCTGCCTGAAGCCTCAAACAGTTTTCAGTCTCATATCCACGCTCCTACCCTTATCTGAGGAATCTTGCCAAAACGCAATCCTTTCCTCATTGCCAAAAGGATACAGCCCAACCTTGTCTGGGTCTCTCGGTGTATTAGTCAGGGCTCTCCAGAGAAACAGAACCAATGGAATTACATATATGCCTCTATTCTAGAAAGAGAGTTATTGCAAGGTGTCGGCTCACGTGAGGATGGAGCCTGAGAAGTCTCACGATGTGCCATCCGCATGCCGGGGCCCCAGGAAGGCTGGCGGTGTCGTTTGAAGGCCTGACAACCAGGAGGGCTGCAAGTGGGAGATCAGGGCCCCAGGTCTGCAGTTGGGTAGAGAGTGAATTCAACCTTCTTCTGCCTTTGTGTTCTACTCAGGCCCTCGCAGGCTGGCTGAGACCCATTCACATCGGCCGGACCATGTGCTTTACTCAGTCCCCTGATTCCAGTGTTAATCTCGTCAGGAAACACCGTCACAGACACACCCAGACATGAAGTTTAAGCAGCTGTCTGGGCATCCCATGGCCCAGTCACACTGACACATAAAATTACCCATCACACCCGGGCTCTGCCCACGTCTCCCACCTCATCTCTCACCCTCCCCAACGTCCCATCCCTTCCACAGCTCCGTGAACTCTAATCCTGGGCACGTTTCCCGAACTTCACACACGCTGTTCTCTGCCGAAATGCTCCTTCCCGCTGCCCACCTCCACTCCATTTGCCTTCTGACAAAATTCTAGACGGCAGGTGATTCAGAGTAGGCTCTGGAGTCAGACAGGCCTGGGATCAATTTATTTTAATCCCACAAATATTTACCTAACGCCTCCTCTGTGCCACTGGGGATGTGATTCTGCCACTATTACCTTTGTGGCCTCAGAGAAGTTACCTGACATCTCTAATCCTCAATTTACACATCTGTAAATGAGAATAACCCTTAGAAAGCCCTTAGCACGGTGCCCGGCACCTATAAACGTTCTATGAACATGAGATGCTATAATTAGTTTGTATCATCCTTTAAGGTTGAACTCAAGCTTGATGACCTTTCCCCGATGGGTTTAGGTCCCAATCTCACCCTCTCCAGCCATCATGTCCCCTGGTGCTGGACCTGTGCCTCTGTTGCAGCCCTTCACACACAGCCTGTACCCTAGTGCTTGTCTCATCCTCCCACCACTCTTGGACTAGGACTGCGTCTCCGCCATTCCTTTTGCTGAGTGCCCGGAGGAGCAGGGTTTGTGCTCAGCATTCGACCCCACGGCGCCACCACCCCTTCAGAGGGAGGAGTCTTCCCTGGGCGGGTGGGTGAGAAGCTCTCACTCTTTCCCTGATACATCTGCTCCTCTCGTCTCTCACGGCAGGGGCTTGCCAGGCTTGGACGAATGCTGCAGGCGTCAGGCTGGTCTGAGGGATCGACCAGCCATGGCAACCGTTCACGGGAGGACGAATTGGAAAAACAAATCCTGAGCAGGGCATTCATCTCGAGTCTTGCTTCGGGTCCTGCATCTGAAATGAACAGGTGCCAGCAGAAAGCATCCCATCCCCGCAGGCAGAGCAGGAGCCCGGGGATCAACACTTCCAGCATCCAGCCATTCCTTCTCTTTTACGCTAAAAAAATGTGTGTGTGCATTTCAATGTTCGATGTTCCTTCTTTTTAAAAGAGTGAAATGTGGACCTCTCTGAGGCAGCTCCTCGGGTGGCCGCCGTAGGGATCGGCTTCTGCTCAGTGTGACATCTACACTACACCTCAGCTTACCGCGCAGCCGACTTGGGTGCTTAAAGGGCGTCTCCGTTCCACCTCCTACCGTCCAACAGCATTCTGACCCCTGTCCACCTCCAAAGTGGCCTATTTCACACTGTCTTCATGAGCCAGTCCCCCTAATCTTCATTCAAGCTGTGATCCTGAGACTGGGCTGCTTTCTGGTCACTCAGGCCCCCTTTATGGATTGAATTCCCCAACCCCATCCATATGTGGAAGTCCTACCCCTCGGTACCTTAAAATATGGCGGTATATGGAGTAAGGGTCTTCAAAGGGTGACTAAGATTAAACGAGGTCATACTTGTGGGCCCTGATCCAATATGACTGATGTCCTTATAAGAAGAGACACAGACATACTAGGAACATGTGGGCACAGAGCAAAGACCAAGCAAAGACAGGAGAAGCAGACGGCCGTCTGCAAGCCAAGGAGAGAGGCCTAAGGAGTAACCAACCCTTCCGACACTTGATCTTGGACTTGCAGCTTCTAGAACTGTGAGACGATACACTTCTGCTGTTTAAGCCTCCCAGTCTGTGGTGTTCTAACAGCTCCAGTAGATGAATATACACTCCAAAGACTCGGTTCCGACACTGATCACGGCAGTTCCCAGCATTCTATTCATTAGATTGCAATTTTGGTTGGTATCTACGTTTGCCCCATAGGGTAACGTAGCTCATTCCCTTTTGTTATGTCCAGCGCTAGAGAAAATCCTGGCATCGGCAGCTGCCAGATAAGTGTTTGTTGAATGAATGAATGATGTTGCTGCTGTGATAGAAGCTCTGGGAGTGTCATCAGGACAGGAGTGTTCTCCTTCAGTGTAAATGACCTTTTCACTCAACTTGCAAATGAAGTAACTTGGCAAGGTGTCCCGGGTGTACAACCGAGGGAGGCGACAGAAGCATCTCATTTTTAAAAAATCAAATAAGTTCTTTTTTTTTTTTTTTTTGCGGTACGTGGGCCTCTCCCGTTGCGGAGCACAGGCTCCGGACACGCAGGCTCAGCGGCCATGGCTCACGGGCCCAGCCGCTCTGGGCCTGATCTTGAACTGGCGATGTTTCACGATTTGGTAGACTCACCGGTCAGTCTGTTCTTTTTCGGGCTCTGTGATGTTAATGAATCGCTGTATCTAGACTCTCACTGTCTTTTTCTGTTCCTCTTGCCATACTCTTAAGCTCTCTCCCGGCCGATCGCTGCTTCTGCCCAGGGCTCCCAGGGGTCCTCGCAGACCTGTTTGGCCACTGTCCCCCTCACCCTTCCCCCACCCCAACAAAACACTCCAGCAGCTCACATCTGTGGGCCTTAATTTCCCCATGAACAGAAATGGACATTCAGAAAGCGCTTACCACAGCTCTGGTAGAGGACTTGCAAGCTCTCATCCCTGCAGGCCGTGTGTGTAGGCCAGGCTTCCCCGCCACGGCCCTGGGGAGACAGCAGAGTCCAGACAAGAAAGGCGGCCATGAGCACCTGCATGGCGAGGTTCTATGTGTGACCAACAGAAGAATAACTGGCCCAAGAGAAAGGGCCCTCGGGGTGCTTCCCCTCCTCTCATAAAGGGGGGACATGTTCAGTTTCACTTCTCAAATTTTATGCTCCTTGGGGAACCACTCGGAGAAGCAAAAGGCAGTTAGCTGAGACCTCTGAATGCTGTTCCCCAGAACCTTTGGCGCTTGAATCAACGCGTCAGGCTCGTCTGGGTCCGGGGTGGCTAATGTTTGACTTTCTGCTTTCAAAGAGAGGGGCTAGCAAGTGATGCAGGACCTTACAACTGGGCCCCCAAAGAGCCCTCTTTCCTGCCCCACCCTCCTTACAGCCCTGCCCCCGGGTGGGGCAGAGAACTCAGGAAAGCGAAACCACAGGCCTCCACATGCTTTCCATCACTGGGTCCCCTGTTCCCAGGGGCCTCTGATGTGGGCTGTGGCCCAGGGGCCTGGCTGGGGCCGGCCAGCAGCGTTTGGCATTTGGGGGGCTGCAGAAGGACATTTGGGATCTGGAATTAGGCTTTCGCCTTGTTGGCACTTTTCTCCAGCTTCAGCTCCAGGATTAAGATTTCAGAAGCGACTGTGCAGCTGGGAGGACAGGGCAGTGCTCTGGGGGGCAGTAGCTGTGGTCTCTGGAGACGAGATGGAGAGAAGAGCCCTGAGAAGCGAGCTGGGTTCTATTTCTGGGCTCAGCTTGGTGGGAAGGGGGGGAAGGGCGGGGAAGTGAGGGCCTCCCTTTGAAGACTTGTCTTGGTCAGTGGCAGGATTACTAATGTCATGTCCCACTTTCTTTTCAAAGCCAAGAATCTGTCTCTCTATCCCCCTTCCTCTGTGGTCCTGCATCGTGACAGCAAAGTTTCTCAACCCTGATTCCCCACGCCCAGCCTCAGCTCCACCGTAGTTTGAGAGAACCAGAGTCAGGACCAAGGCCGGCAGATTTTAGAAGCAACGGAAAACACTATTTCCCTCGGGAGGAAAAGCGTTTCTCTGAGTGCCCTGGGTAAGTTCACGATTTCTGCCCATGGCTTAAATAAGAATTAAAGGCACTTCCAAACTTGTTTTTGTAATAAGTGGAATTTAATTATCAGTGAAGACAAACAAATAAGTTGACTTACTTGATGGATACTTTGGATTTCTAGGGAGAGAGCAGGGCATAGTCACTTGGGGATTGATTTTCTTAAGTTCAGTGACATTGGCTTTTAATAGCGATTCTCAAAGTGCGGTTCCTGGACCACAAGTATGAATTCCACCAAGAGTTTGTTAGAAATGCAAGTTCTTGGGCTCCACCGAAGACCCACTGGAGCACGAACTCTGGGGTGGAGCTGCAGATGTGCTTTAATAAGCCCATCACGTGGGTCTGACACACGCTCCAGCTGAAGGACCGCTGGCTTTTGTGAGACTCAAGGGGAAATTAGAGCCCCGCCCGAGAGGTGGGTAAGTTGCTGTAAGAAGAGACAAGGTAGCCCCATCTAGTCTGTGTGGGTGGGAGGGCGGATGGGCTGAGAACAGGAGCTCAGGGGGTGAGAACTTATGGGGAGGGCCGTGGGCTCCGGAGGAAGCCTGAGAGCGCCGCTGATTCCAGGACAGCAAGGTGGAGCCTGGCTTTCCCTAGGGACTTCTGAGAGCGCCTTGTTGAGACAGCTGTGAACAGTCAGCCAGGGGGGCAGTTGAGGCCACGCCCCTCGACCCCGCAGAGCAGCACCGCCCACCAGTTGAAGGACCCCGGAGCGCGGGACGGGGAGCAGAAACCCAGGCAGAGACCACGAGCGGCCCCAAGAGGGAAACAAGATCCTCCTTTGAAGGCCGGGCGACAGATTTTTGTAAATCAAAGGACCTAGCCATGAAAAGAATCGTAATTCAGGGGTTGCACTGACGTCTAGAAATATGGACTCTGGTGACGCGGTGGCTCTGGAGGAGTGGTTCTCAGACTTGAAAGGGCATCACCATCACCTGGAAGGCTCATTCACACAGATTACAGTCTAAGAAGTCTGGGGTCTGGCCTGAGAACCTGATTTCTAACACGTTCCCAGGTGAGGCCACTGCTGCCGGGCTGGGGCCCCAGGTGTGAGGACCTCAGCTCTGGATGATGGGATTTGGCCTGTTGCAGAGTGTACAATTTTTAAAAAATCAAATAAGTTCTTTTTTTTTGCGGTACGCGGGCCTCTCCCGTTGCGGAGCACAGGCTCAGCGGCCATGGCTCACGGGCCCAGCCGCTCTGCGGCACGTGGGATCTTCCCGCACCGGGGCACGAACCCACGTCCCCTGCGTCGGTAGGCGGACTCTCAACCACTGCGCCACCAGGGAAGCCCCGGAATAGGCCGCTCATCTAAGTTCTTAATAAAACGTTCTTCTGCTAAACGACAGGCAACATTTTGTAGAACATCTGTATAGGAATAGGAATAAGCCACTTTCTCTAAGGAGTTCTGCTACTGAGAACCACGATTGACCTGAAATCATCAGCTATGACTCGCCTAGTTCAATTAGCGCGTAGTGTCTTGAGGAGTTCTTTAATTAGGAGCTTCATGAAGACAGCAAAAGAGTTAGTTGAGAAGGTCTTGTTCCCTAACTCTAAAATAAAATTAGGATCGGTTTATGATGGTTATTTAAAATATGGTTACATCTGTGGAAATGGAACTGAATATACCATCAGGCTCTGGTGTTGACTTCCAGCCCCTGAGCATGTCCTGCTGAAGAAGCTGTGCTGTTCTGTCTCGTTCAGATTTCTCTTCTACTCTTTTAAATAATCCTCTTCCTCTGTGTCTCAAGCTGCTTTCTTTCCACAGAGGTTCGCTTGGGGATGGCGCCTTTCTTTTCTTGCCAGGTGGAAACGTTCTCGTCAGGCTGGCTGTCACTGACAGTGTTCTTAAGAAAACACTGATGTTTAAGGAGAGGCTTTAAGAATAAAAGGGAGGCTGAGGGTAAGAGTCCAGTGACATGAGGAAGTGAGGGTGAAGCGCCTCCACAGGAGAAGATAAGATTACACATATATATGGAATCTAAGAAAAAAAAAGGTCATGAAGAACGTAGGGGTAAGATGGGAATAAAGACACAGACCTGCTAGAGCATGGACTTGAGGACACGGGGAGGGGGAAGGGTAAGCTGGGACAAAGCGAGAGAGTGGCATGGACATATATACACTACCAAACGTGAAATAGATGGCTAGTGGGAAGCAGCCGCACAGCACAGGGAGATCAGCTCGGTGCTTTGTGACCACCTAGAGGGGTGGGATAGGGAGGGTGGGAGGGAGGGAGACGCAAGAGGGAGGAGATATGGGAACATATGTATATGTATAACTGATTCACTTTGTTATAAAGCAGAAACTAACACACCATTGTAAAGCAATTATACTCCAATAAAGATGTTAGAAAAAAGAACTATGCAAAAAAATATATATATTACACCAGGTTACTGGATTATGCTGCAGAGAGCGAGGGAAAGGAGAGACAAAGGAGTGGAGGGAAGGAGGGAGACGTGAGCCGCTGAAAGTCCGCTGCTGCGGGCAGGAGGAAGCAGCCGGGAGAGCCCAAGGTCATCTAAGGGCAGACAGATTCTAAACTGCTTGCTGTAGGGTTGCTGTGTGATGCCCTCTCCACCCTGTGACTCTCACAGGTTCAGTGGAGACTTACACACTCCAGGAATGCGCGTGTGCACACCTGTGTGCACGCGCATGTGTGTGCGTGCGCGTCGTGGGCGTGTGTGCATGTGTGTGCGTGTGTGTGTACTGAGAAAAGGACAGGGTTTCACGTTGGCCTCAGCTGTGTTTCCCCAGGAAGTACAGCTCCCTTTGGAAAGTGGTTCAGTCCCAGCGTGGGCCCCGCACTTTCGCAGTGCACGGCAGGGGCTTCAGGCCAATTCTATCCACCTTTCGCGTGCCAGCTGCTGGCCGACAGCCCTGACTATACAACCCTGCTGATAGAGGACTCTCGCTAATAGAGGCAAATGTGTCTTCACCGTCTTTTGCGTTCAACTGTGGCTGCTCTCCTTTAATGCCCTTCCAACATTTATGATATTAGGTGACATTTTCCCTTCATATAGCACTGCCGCTTTGCTCCCTTTCTCTGTGGCCTGTCCCTGGGTTTCGGCCACGTTTCAGAGGGAAGAGACAGGTGTGATCTCTTCTCACTTTTGCCTTCCAGATTGAGTGCCACCGAAAAACCGTTCCCCTCGTGTGTAGAAGTCAGGAAGCTGTGCTACCTCCTGTGAAACACCATTTAGCGCCACCCCCCAACCCCCTCCAGGGCTAACAGCTGAGGTTTTGCTCTTTATTTTCACACCTACTGTTTGTTATGTGGACTACACGAGCATCTTGTAGGGTTGGTACCGGCCAGCTAGGCTTTTCAGTAGAGTCTTTCCACGGTCTCCCAGGCTTCCGGGACATTCATCCCAAGGAAAGTGTGAGATCCCGCTAAAACCCCTTGGAGTCTTGATATCATGGAGTATATGTCTGTATCTGATAGAAAAGCATAGAAACAGTCTGCTTTCTACAGAAAACAGGGAAAAGTGCATCTATTCATCTACTTGCTTCAGATTCATTCCCTCGTTTATTCAGCAAATATTTACGAAGCACTCCAGCATGGCAGCTACGATCGCAAGTGCCAGGAAAACAGAAAACAAAGTCTTGGTTATCACAGAGGGTACTTTCTAGTGGGGGGAGACAACAATCAACAGATTTATTTAGTATCATTGTTTATTAAAGAGACTTTGCTTCTTGAAAGATTGCTTGGGTTTTCTATAGAAAATTGGACAGAGCTTTCCAAAATATTTTCAACTTATTGCATATATACACTAACTTAAAAAAAAAAGACCCCAGACTGGAAGCTCACCAGGGCTTTCTGATAATTGCTCCAACAGACAAACTGTAGCAGGCTTATCTGAAATATCGCTCCCCGATTTCCTTATTATTGCCCCGTTTATTATCATTACTAATGTTTAAGCAACATTTATTAATATTTAATTATCCTGGAGACACTACATGCAAAGTACTTGGTTTCTAAACGGATCTATAAGTCCTATGACAAACTACAAACAGAAATGAATTTTGTTTGTTTGAGGAACACCTATGCTGGACCAAGGAGGAGGTGGGCTCTGTAGGTCAATCTGATCAATTTCCCAATGATGAAAAGAGCAAATTGCAGTATCTGATTAGGGCAGAAGAAACTGCTCTGAGATTCAGGGAGGGAAGGTCTAGTCTGAAAGGACTGATACACGTTGCCTAAAAATTCTCTACAGCACGGGACAAACCAGCAACTTGTAGCTAAACCTCTGCTCAAGTCGAGAATGCTCTCAAGATTTCATTCGGATAAGATCGAAGTGATTTTAATAAGCTGAA
Source organism: Neophocaena asiaeorientalis asiaeorientalis (assembly GCF_003031525.2). Classification (NCBI taxonomy): domain Eukaryota; kingdom Metazoa; phylum Chordata; class Mammalia; order Artiodactyla; family Phocoenidae; genus Neophocaena; species Neophocaena asiaeorientalis. Next base: position 1,149,536 of record NW_020171817.1, read on the forward strand.
GGAAAAGCATTCGGGAGGAAACCAGGAGTGTGGTAACGAATGGACGGATCTCTCTTCCGTGGTATAAAGAAGATTCCTGATTCGTTGTCGCAGCTGGCGCCCTAGGCCTGGGCTTCAATAGTGCCACGAATTCCGGTTGGTTCCAAAACTTCCAGTCATGGGGGCATTGGTACTTGTCACATAAAAGCCAAATTATCTGAGAGCACGTTTTGCTGGATTGGCAGGTGGTAGCTGGAATAAATGAACTTACCTGTTCTCTGCATCAGACCCCTGGAGAGTTTCTTCATTTCTCTCTCCTGGCAGTGGCCGCTGGATCCACCCAGGATTCTTCTGAAGAGGTACAATGGAGAGCTTTCTGTTCCCTTTTTATTCCCTATTATTCAGCGGTAATTTTGACATACAAATGATAATCTTTGAAGTGGCCTGTGTTTTTTCTCCTCTGGAATACATAAGAGCAACCAAGTGTGTTGGACCCGTTACATGCAGGGCACTCTTCTAAACACTTTAATATGCATATTTCCTCACTTTAAGCCTCACAACAGCCTTACAAGGTAGGTGTAACCTTGTGATTCTCCCATCCACAACTCTGAAATCCCCAGGTCCTGAAAAAGGAAAGAATATATATGTTTTTGGAACCCTTTTGGTAGAAAATCTGATCTAAATTGATGAGACTATAACATTTCATCAGTTTAATAGGTTTAATTTACAGTCTTCATTTATCTCACTATATGAATATTCATTTGTGTCACTGCAGAAATATTAAAGTGACTGTTTATTGGGTGATGGGTCCTGCACCCGACCCCACTGGGGGTGTTATGAAGTATAAATCCTCTTGCCTTTCTAAAATCAAGAAATTCCAAACTTTAAAATACATCTGTTCCCAAAGATTTTAGTTAAGGGATTCTGGGCTTGTATTATGTTAATCCTTGTTCTCCAGATGAGAAAAAAGAGGCATAGTTAGTAACTAGTCCAAGATCACACATGTATTAGTGTCAAGCTGAAAGTCAGATGGTTGGATCCCAGAACCCAAGTTCTTGACCCCTGAGAAAATTATCTTTTCTCCCCTGTGCCTTTCTGCTTGCTTATCTTCCCCTATAAGTGATATTGAAGCAAATTATCCCCACTACTTGGAAGTTGATGAGACATGACCTGTGAAGCTTCCAGGAGTGGGCTGGACCTTGGCTTCCCTCAGAGAAGAATTGCAGCTATGGGGGAGGAGGGCAAGTTGGAGTCGTGCAGTGGGAGCAGGTTTTGTAGTCAGATAGGCCTGGACTGAAATCTTGCCTCTACTGTGTGGCATTGGCAAGTCACATAACCTCTCTGAATGTAAGTTTCTTTACCTTTGAAAAAGTCAATAATAATTAATAAATGGTAAACTTTTTTTAATTAATACTTTCGTTTTTAGAGGAAACCATATACGGGGAGATGCCCTGAGTGCCAGGCTCAAGAGTTTCTCAGTAATCTGGTTTGCAGACTTTTCACTTCAGCCAAATTCAGGCCCTACACCCCCTGGCAAGTGACTAAACGGATGGACCTTCCTGGGACGTAAACACCTTCTCATTAGAAGAAATATCTTCCCGCTAGAAATGTGAAGTCACGATGGAAAACAGGACCTCGAAAGCTCAGAAGAGAAGAGGCCACAGAAGGTGGCCTGTGAGAGGACCAGCCCCCGAAGCGGTCTAATAAGCATCCCCTTTCCTGTGTCCACCGGATGCCACTGAAACAAAGGTCAGACCGTTTCGCAGCAAGTCACTTAATATTCACAAACTTAGCTCTTTGCTTTTGCTTTGAAGCTTGAATGTGTCAGCTCCAATTGTAAGGTTATTGTTGAATAAAGCGGGAAAAATCACTTTGTACTTTTCAGGCAAAACAGTACTTTCCATGGCTGTGGCCTCTGCTCACGTAGAATTTACTTGTGTTAAAAAGCCACAGCCCTGCGTTGTCACTTCCTGCTCAAAAAGCTGGTCTTTCCTTTGTTCGAGCTTTTGAAACTTAAGATTGTAGACTCCCCAGCAGGGAGTCAGAGATGAAGTCCCTTAAAAATAGTCTGTCCATTACCAAGCGCTTTCCATGTGACTGTGTGAGGATCGCTCATCCCACCCATGTCCGTCCGCTGCCACCCGGGACGGGAAGCCTCAGGGTCTCCCAGGATCCTTCCTACCCCCTCTCAGATCCAAAGCCCTTCGGGGGCCCTGAATGCGTCCATAAGGCCTTGCCCCTGATTTCATCTCTCCCGTTCCAAGCCCCTGCTGCCCCCAGCCCTCTCTCTGTTTCTATAGCAACCCTGCTCCCTCCTGACCCAGCATTTCCAGCACAGGCTGTTAACTTGCCCTGGAATGCTCACACCTCTTCCTTGCTTTAATGCCTGAACTTCCTTCAGAGCCATGACTGCCACCACTGGCAACTCCCCCTAAAACAGGCTTGTGTACCTGGGGGGATGTCACCTCTTCACAGCACTGCTCAAGGCCACCATCTGGTTAACATCAGAGTCCCCCATGATATATAAGAAATCTTTCTTTTTCCCTCCCTCCTTCTCATCCTTCCTCCTTTCTCTTTCTCTCTTTTCCTCCTGCCTATTGTATGCCCAATGCCTAGCACAGAGCAGGTACTTGGTAAAATACTTCAGACTGAATAGATGAAGTATAGAGGAAGGGTATAGCCCAACAAGCTTGTCTTTGTGGCCTTGGCAACTGGACTTCTCGACCTAGTGAGTCATCTCACCGGTAAGGCAAAGCAAGAGCTCTCCCTCGCCTGAGGGTCTGGGATCCCCAGGAAGTTCACAAAGTGTGATGTCATCTTTTTCCGAAAGTACATCGCAGTTTCTCTTTCTCTCTTTTTGTTTCTCATTCTTAAAGTAATATATTCTAATGAAGGACTTTGGAGATACACAGGATAACCCTCCCCCGCAGGGAGATGGGGCAGGGAAGCTGGAGAGAGAGGAAAAATAATCACCCATAATCTCAACACCCAGAGATAAGCACTGACATTCTGTGAAATATCCTTTTGGCACACACACACACACACACACACACACACACACACAATAAAAATGTACAAATTGCCCATACTGCACTCTCTACACTGGTCACTTACAGTTCTTCCACGGCATGACTTTTACTATTGACAGAGACTGTTGCTCAACCTCTCCTAAGCAGCACCAGGAAAGGAAGCTTTGTAAGGGGTGGGTGGAGTCAGGCTGACCTTCATCCTCATTCGGCCCCACGACTGACCACTGTGTGACCTTGGCAAGTCCCAGACTCTCATCTATGAAGGGAAGCTTGCTAAACCCATGTTTCAGGTTTGAAAACAAAACTAGGTTGAGTATATATGGAAAGTGCTTGTTATGTATTTGGCGCTAAAAACCTGGTAATCCTCGTTGTGGAATGACTCTTACTCTGTAAATTAGGGGCTAGGTCATAGATGGGAATGACCACAAGACTTTTGTAAAAGGGATACTGGTGACGAAAAATATCAGTAGAATACTAGCCCCCAACAGTGAGATTCAGAAGATTCGAGCTTCCTGGTGAACAAGTAGAAACTGCTCTTTTGAGGTAAAGGAGAATACTTTACTTCCCATTCACTTGTAGAATAAAGCCTCCTAATTTTTGGAACGAATGACTAGAACAGAACCTGATTCATGATTTTTCCAGGCTCCCTGGTTACCGTGCTTTGTCAAGGAAAAAGATTGCACATCATAATATGAACGCTGACACAGCAACATATTTTTACCCTAATACCTCTCTCTGTTTTCTTACTTTAGCCTCGTAACAGCCATTTAAGTGGGCAGTCAGATACGTGTCTGGCTCCTCTATTGAAGAAAGGGGCTTTGCCATTCACACTTGACTCATTGCTGCCTTGAATGGTGTCTAACCCATAGTTCATGGTCCTTAGACACGTATCTGGCTTAATGGTAATAATAATGATAATAAAAAAAAAAACAACGAATATTCTTGAGGGCTTCTAAGATAACAGGCACTGTGTTTTATGTAGATTTAAGGTGGACTTTAAATAGTACCCATATTAAAGATGAAGAAACTGAACTTTAGAGCAATTAAGCGATTTGTCCAAGGTCACATAGGGGCAGAGTCGAGACAAATCTGGGGCTAAAAACCAAATCCATTTTCTGAACCATGACACTCTATTGCTTCGATAAACAGATATACTATATGATAAAGGAATAAGTACAGAATGAGAAGGATGAGGTCTCCTGTCTAAATTCCCCAAAATTATTAATGGTAGATTTGGGACTAAAACTCTTCATTTGCATTACTTGAGCCAGCTCCTCACCTTCCCTGCACCTGGAAGGAATGGATTAATCCTCCATGCCTAGATGTGTTATTTGTTCCATCGATTCTTGTACTTGTTTTTTCTTTCCTGATTTCTTCTGGATTAATATAGTATTTCTTTAGTATTCCATTTTATCTCCTCTGCCTGCTTTTTAACTGTCCCTCCTTGTTTTCTGTTGTTAGTGGTGGCTTTAGAGCTGTGGGGTCCAATAGGCGAGGCTTTAGCTACACTAGCACTTGAAACGGGGCTAAAATGAACTGAGATGTGCTGATAGTTTAAATATACACTCATTTTTGAAGAATTAGTATAAGAAAAGAATGTGAAACATCTCACAGATAATTTCTTATGTTGATTACATGTTGAAATGATAGTGTTTTCAAGATACTGAGTTAAATAAAATACTAAAATTAACGTCCTCTTTTTTATATTTCTGAACTGGCTGGTAGAGAATTTAAAATTACATATGCAGCTTGCATTTCTGGTTTATGGTATGTTACCATTAGACCACGCCGCTCTAGAGGTTATAGTATGCGTCCGTGAGAAACTTGCAGTAACACCTTTCCATTTAATCTCTTACCTTCTTTGTTCTATCACACACATTTAACTTCTATTTACGTTATAAATTTCATAATACCTTGATGTTATTTTTTCTTAAACAATTGTTAAGAACTGTGACGATTCAGAGGATTTACCTTATTTGCAAAAGCTAAGAAGCTAACCTGTTATTGGTTCATGGATGCTGGCACAAGACATGAAACAAAGGACATTTTTACTCATAGTATGATGAGCAGATGAGTACCAGCATATTTGCATTGATTCCTCTTGGCCCCAGGTCCCACGTGGGCGATGTGATGGGCTCAGATGGATGCTACACATGCAGGAGGTCTGTGATGTAGCTAAGGCAACGCGGTCAAGAGCCTTGCACTTTCTGAGCAAGCAGTGACCATTGTATCCCTGGAATATATACTATAAATTTTATGCTGAAAAGTTTATATGTAATTATCACAACAGTCCAATAATCTGTGGATTTCCTTCCAGTGAAAGAAGGGATGTTCTAGAAGTGTATTTCTATTATAACATCTGGGTCTTTAACAATGACCACATAACACGTGTGCGATTGAAAATGAAAGTTTAAAGATAATATTCAACTAATTGGTGTCAGTAGAGATTGTTACTTTCATTTTTGATAGCATTTCCTTAAACCATCAAGAATGTCTGCAGGGCCTTTAGTCAGCTTCCTGTTATAGTATCACCATTTTTGTGTTTCTTTACTTTTCACACTTTCCACAGCAAGAGGAACTTTTAAAGTGATCAGCTTTTTTGATTTTTGTAAGGGGGGATTTTTTTTTTTTCAGCTGTAATGAGTTGTCTTTGGCAGATTAATATAAGATGTTAAAAGGGGCCTGTCAGGAAATATTTAAATAAATCAACATGCTTTGTTACATGTCTATTTATGTAAATACTTAAATAGTTCCTCCTGTACTGAACAGGAGAAGTACATCTCTCCAGAGAATACCTCAGTGTTTGAATTTTCCCCAAGGATGGAGCTTCAGACAGTTGGAGAAAGTGGAAAACACACACGTGGAAGAAGTGCTCGCATTTTATTAGCTTACCCTCCAGGGTGACTGTGGCCCAGCAATGGGGAACAAGGCAGAGCAAACCGCTTTCTGGGAGGCAGATCCGGGACCACCCAGCCGTGGATGCTGTTGGATCTGCACGCCTAGAATTTCCCTCGCTGGAGACAGGGAAGCGTGTCTGTATCGCATATTCTTATTTAGAAGGTCAGTTGCCACAAGGAAGAAAAGCTGAAATAAACTGCTTTCTACAACCTTTATTTTTGCAATAACTCTCACATCCAAGACTGAAGACTCCACTTACTTCAAACTGGGAACAGATTTTAAAATGTCAGGGACAGCTGCGGAGTGGTTCTCTCAAAGTCCCAGGGCTCAAAATACTTGTCAGGCTGGGAGAACAAGGACAAAGAAGCTGTCCTCCAGCTGTTCAAATAGAAATACGCTTCTAGAAGATTCTCCTTAAACTGGGGATCCTCTCCTTCCCGCCGCCCAGCTCGTTGGCAGACGGCCTACAGTCTCCAAGGGGCAAAGTCAGAAGCTGTTCTTGACTCGACCTCTCCCTTTGCCCCTGCGGTGGCGTGGGGTCTGCAATGAGCGTGAAAGGAAAAGGAAATGTCCTCAGACTGCCGGACCTGAATCCTGCCTGCCTGGTAGTGAGGGGATCACTTCCTGAGCCCCTCTTTCCTTACGTGTGTCATGGGGATGATGGCCTCCGTTATCTCAGGGGAGTTTGAGGATTAAATGAAGTGGTCCATGAAAAAGCATGTGCTGTACACTAGGTGTTCAATAAACGTTCAAAGCAAACACACAAACCTCCAAGCCCTTCTTTTTTCCATTGTGTCTCAGCCCCATACCCCCTTCTCTGTTTTCACTCCACCTCCCCAGCCCTGGCCTGTGTGTACCTGCTCCTGAGCTGGTGGAATCGCCTCTGGTCTGGTCTCCCTGCCTGGGGTCTCTCTTTCCAAGCCCTCCTCCGTGCCCTGCGGACAAGGCATCCTGAACCCTACACAAATACGTCTCCCCATACACAGACCCTTCGCATGGTCTTTTCTCCCCTTAGGATGGGGCCAAGCTCCTTGGTCGAGTATTCTTGGCTTTCATGATTGATTATCCCAAAGCAGCTCCAACCTCTCCCTTCAGACTTTCCTGTCTGACCTTCCTACTCATCCCGAGTGGTTTGCCTTCTGTCCCTTCTCAAGGAGACCACCCAACCCCAACTTCCTCTCCTTTCTTCTGCTTTGGAGCGACTTTTCCATGAATTTGTCCCAACTACCTCGACCCTGGGTGGTCTCTCTCCTCTGACGTCCATCGTACGACCTCCCCACCTCAGTGGCACTCATCAAAGGGTGTGCTCTACCTTATGTGGGTTCTGTCACCCCTCCTGATGCTATAGCTAGCTCTGTCTTGGATAATTGCTCGTCATTATTTGCTCATGGCTTCACTCTTCATTTACTCTTTAACAAGTTTTTACTTTAGTTTTATTAAGCACCTACTATGTGCTAGGTGCTGGGGGTGCAAGAGTAAAGAAAGCATTTCCTAGGTCCATTTGCTTACAGAAGTTTCTCTCATTTCACTTCATAAGTACTGGGAGAAGGATGGGGGTAAATTCTGGCTTTGTGGAGCCTAAAACTCGCAATTTATACGTCTTCTTAAAGAAAAAATAATTGCAAATACAAATGAATATTTAAATTGAATATTTCAAATGATAGAAGAAATAATATATCATTAAATTTAGAATCATTATATTTAAAATGCCAACAAATAGCACAAACACTGCAAAATTTGTAAAAACAACATTTTAATTAACTATCTGATTGTCCTCTATAAGTGCTTGTTTCTCCTGGATTTTTGTGGCTTTTCACTCTCTTCAGATGGCGATTTTGTCGTATTTTTCTATAAAGAGACTAGAAAGATAATTCAGTCTTTCTTCCAGCATTGTTGATTGATATTGACCAAATTTTTTAAACTATTGCTAGTTTAAAAAAATTTTTGTGTAGTTGCTCAATTTGTTATTGGTTGAGTTCTAGGATTATTGTCAAATTTGGGAAAACATCTATTGAGTTTTGTTCATACAATAAAGGACTTTCAGGGACTTATTTTTCTGAGGAAAAGTTTCAGAGGTGAGACTTTTTTTAATTGAAGTATAGTTGGTTTACTATGTTTAAGGTGTACAGCAAAGTGTTTCAGTTATACATATATATATATATATATTCTTTTTCAGATTCTTTTCCCTTATAGGTTATTATAAGATATTGAATACAGTTACCTGTGCTCTACAGTAGGTTTTCAAGGACTTTTTAAAGGACTTTTCAACTTTTTTTGTACATTAATTAATCTCTAAAAAATCTTTGTGTTGGTAACACTCATTTTGTCACCAAGGTTTCTTATGAGGTTTGCGTTGTTGTTGATTCCACTATCTGTGGTTTGTGCCAAATCAGTGGGAGTTAAATATTTTCCATTTTGTTCATAGAATGGACTCCTCTTCATTAAAAGGACTTTTTAAAGGACTTTTCAACTTTTTTTGTACATTAATTAATCTCTAAAAAATCTTTGTGTTGGTAACACTCATTTTGTCACCAAGGTTTCTTATGAGGTTTACGTTGTTGTTGTTGATTCCACTATCTGTGGTTTGTGCCAAATCAGTGGGAGTTAAATATTTTCCATTTTGTTCATAGAATGGACTCCTCTTCATTAATCAGATAATTGAACAACTCAGAGAGTCTATTCTTTATTTCCACTCAAAAGGTATTACTTTCTTTTAATGAATTATTACTTTTGGTTTAATAAAAAGAAACACAATTGCTACAACTTACTTCTAAATGTCGGCATAATTCCTACTGATCACTACATTGTTCAACTAATGGCTTTTGTTTTACATTCCGTTAATTTTTAGCTGGATTTTTCTTTTAGCTTTTAAATAAATAAATTTAATGATGACCAAAAGAAATACCTCTTTTCTATATCCAAATTTGGACCGTAATTCTTCACTTGTTTTTTATTGATACATTTCAAAACCTCTTGCCAAATTCAGGTAAAACAATGTCTTCAAGCTTTATCAAAACATCTTTCTCTTTACAAAAGGAAAAAAAAAAAAGAAAAGAGGACGGTTTGTTTATAATTATATTAGCTGAATCACCATATAGATCTCTACAGGCAAGAGCTTCCATTTTGACCAGGTACCTTTAATAAGTGAACCCTCCACTTACAATTATAAATGTCTGATGACTGGAAATATTTCTCACAGATTCCATTTCAATCCTCCTTTCTCCCCCACGACCTACATACTTCTGTGCTTGGTGCTATGGAATGTCTGTAAGGCTCTGATCTACTTAGTACTGGAAGGTCAGCAGAAGGGGTGCAAATTCCTACACTAGAACCACCTGCGGTAACTCTGTTCATGCAAGTGGCTGGAAACCACAAAAATATACCCCACTTAGCCAACCAAATGGATGGCCAATTCAATCTCCCCTTAATACCATCCCCCAAATGCCATTGGTTCCTCCACATCACCCGACAGAAAGGGAAATGTAATGGAGCGTTTGTCAGAGTGGAAGATGATGGTCTTAACCAACTTGGGTTTTACAAGTTTTACAAATCATGACCCCGCATGAACACGTTGCTGAAGCCCCTCTAATGAGGGCCATGGAGCTGATTTCATTTGCTTCACAGTAAGTCTACCAGGCAAAGGGCAGATGTTAGCTGTATGCTGACCTCCAAGGACTTGAGTCCTTTAGCACAGAGCTTCTCAGAGTGAGATCCATGGACCAGCTGCACCAGTCACCTGGGCTTGTAAGGGTGCAAGTTCTTGGGCCCTACCTCAGACCTACTGAATTAGACCTGAGAGGACCTTTAGGTGGTTCTGAGACAGACTAAAGGCTTGAGAATGATTGCTGTAGGATTATGCTATCCAATATGGTAGACACTAGCTGCATGTAGCTATTAAAATTAATGAAAACTAAATAAAACTAGAAATTTCTGGTACTTAAGAGCCACATGTGGCTGGTGGCTATCATATTAGACAAAACGGAAACTGGACATTTTCATCATCACAGAAACTCCTGTTGAATAGTGCTGCTTTAGAATATATAGCCTTCAAGTTTTCCCCCATCCCTCCCGCTTAGGGCCCAGTTATATAGCCCAACTAGAGCATTTACACATGCTATCAACAGGACTTATTTCTAGGTGTACTCCTCCATCTCTAAAGTGTGGGATTCCAGGTCTCTGTGATACTCATCTTTCTAACCACAGAACCTGGGCTTGAGTCTAGAACATAGTGATTGTTAAATAAATGTTTGTATAATAAACAGAGAATTAAAATATACCAAGATAAACTATTCTGATCGAAGGATGGAGGTGTTTTTCTGTGTTTCTTCTGTTATTCTAATCAGTGCGCTTATTTGTCTTATGTAAGAATGCTCTATACCTATTATGAATGATCTGAACTGGGGGAGATTAAATCCACTTTCATTTAAGGAAGGCCACTGACCTCAAGTTTACACTTTTACTTCAAGGGGTAAATGGGGGCACCTTCTATTTACTGAGTATGATGACTACTTTGGAAACTTACTCTTTAGTGAAATAATATATATGTATATGTGTATATATATATTCAGCAATCTCAGGTTATTCTTTTTCTTTTAGATTTACAAAATATTTTAATCATTTTTTCAATATACAATGATAAATTATTTTCCAATGGGTTTATAAAATTTACATATTCTCTAGCAATATATGAGATTCCCACTGCTTCAGTCCTGGAAGTTAGCTCTTCAATCTACAATTGCTTCAATCTCTGAAGTTATCAGAACTTAAATATTTTGCTCTCCTGTACCATGCAGTTTATTGGTTTTCAATTTCCATGTTCCACACTGCTGATGTTCTTAGTATCACACCAGAAGATTGTTGGCTATTCAGACTTTCTGTTCACAAAAATGACTGCCTAAGAATTTTGCTTATTTTTTTCTATTTGATGGGTTATCATGATATTATTATTATCATTTTGTTAGTTTCTGCTTTATAACAAAGTGAATCAGTTATACATACACATATGTTCCCATATCTCTTCCCTCTTGCGTCTCCCTCCCTCCCACCCTCCCTATCCCACCCCTCACCTCAGGTTATTCTTGAAATAAATAACATAGGAGGGGAAAAACACCGATGGTAATGACATTCAGTCAATAATACTAAGATAAGAGCCAAATTATTCTGCCTAATTAAATCATTTTTATCTAGCTCATGAAAAGAAGATAATTTAATTTCAGGAGACTGAAAGCATTGATTGAGCTGTGAGTCCCTGAGGCATTTATTAGACAAATGAGACCAATGAAAAAGAAATGTGTTTTTCATCTTTAATTTTCATGAGATTTATAGCCAAACTTGGGAATGCTGATTCTGAAACTGTAACATTTCCCCCCAAAGTTGACATCCACGGGCTATTGTAGATGAGGGTGTCACAGAGGAGCTTCCCGCTGTGTCATCACCTCTCTATCCCGCAGTCTTTGCTCTGAGCCACAGGCTGCTAAGTCAGGGGCAGCCTTCGCTCCATCACCTCTCTATCCCGCAGTCTTTGCTCTGAGCCACAGGCTGCTAAGTCAGGGGCAGCCTTCGCTCCATCACCTCTCTATCCCGCAGTCTTTGCTCTGAGCCACAGGCTGCTAAGTCAGGGGCAGCCTTCGCTCCATCACCTCTCTATCCCGCAGTCTTTGTTCTGAGCCACAGGCTGCTAAGTCAGGGCAGCCTTCGCTCCATCACCTCTCTATCCCGCAGTCTTTGTTCTGAGCCACAGGCTGCTAAGTCAGGGCAGCCTTCGCTCCATCACCTCTCTATCCCGCAGTCTTTGCTCTGAGCCACAGGCTGCTAAGTCAGGGGCAGCCTTCGCTCCATCACCTCTCTATCCCGCAGTCTTTGTTCTGAGCCACAGGCTGCTAAGTCAGGGCAGCCTTCGCTCCATCACCTCTCTATCCCGCAGTCTTTGCTCTGAGCCACAGGCTGCTAAGTCAGGGGCAGCCTTCACTCCATCTACTGCAGTCTGAGTTGCACAGACTTTCAGCAGATTAATTACAGTGACTATTATAGGGCACATCAGCTACACAGGATTTTTTCCCTCTAGGATGAAAAATATTAAAAAAAATTTTAAATTCAGTTCTAATAAATGTCTCAATATGGGCTTAGTGGAGAAGAGAACGGAGGAGGATTTGCCTCCTTGCATTTCAGCATTTTTCAGTGTTTAACAATAAGGAACGAAACAAAGGATCTTTTGGGGGCATCTTCCTCCTTCTTCCCGTCCAGGCTGCAGCACGTCTGTCTAGTGCGTTCTTCACCCCGAACCATCCAGTTTTCTTCTAACTCCAACCACATTTACTTACCTGTATTTGTTTGCACCAAGGTGAGAAACCCTCCATGAGGGAGGGGAAGGCTGGCAGGTGGGCAGTAAGGAGGATCCCATGCTCTGCCCAGGCTGAGCCCTGTATGTGTGTCTCTAAGGAGATGAGTCCACAATGGGCAGGCTGAGAGGAGGGGCCCTGGCCAATTCTGCTCAGGTAGGCTGCCTCACCCCTGCTCTTTCAAAGACTGTTTAGAGTTTTCTCAGGCTTGGAGTTTTTGGTCAACACCTTCCCTGGTTTTAGCCCAGACACTTCAATGTTGCCAAGTCTGAACGAGGGAGAGAATCCTGAAATTGAGAACCAAGGCCAATTTAACTCCATTGCTAGGAAGTGTGTCCTCCTGACCAAAAAGGCAGAGATCTGGACCCACTCGTAGGAAGTGGTGGTGGAGGCGGGCAGTGGAAGAGACCTGCGTTCCAGGGACAGGCAGACCTGTCTCCAAAGCCCAGCTCTGACCTCCCTGAGCATCAGTTTCCCTATTTGTAAATGGTGAAGTAGTATAATAATGGTCACTGCAGTTCATAACTCTATAAATGTGAGGTCCCTTCTCTTCCATTCAACTGTATTTCCCTGATGCTCTCGAGATCCACACATTCATCCCAATAGTCCATAGGTCACGTTGTGCTATTTGGCCATTGGGTCACTTCTAAGTCCTCCCTCTACCCAACCATATTTCTTCCAAGCGTGGGCACAGCCCCCTGCATCTGCACAAGGATAGTGGCTCTTCAGACCCACAGACCCCTGACCTGGCCCCTGGGCATACCTGCTCAGCCCTCTGTAGGCTTCCAGAACTGCCCGGTGTGGGGAGCGTCACGGACTAGTTGGACACGGCTCACTGAAGCACAACTGAAGCACAAACCCTGGAAATAATGCAACAGAAAACTAAAGGAAAACTCTGAAAGGAAGAAGAAGACACATTTGTTAGGGGTCCTGGGACTGGAGGAGTACCAGAGGCAGAGCATCTCAACTCATCCAACACAAGAAGGCCACCCAGACCTGGCTTTTCCCACCCCCTACCTGTTCCTGGTGAATTTAAGGTTCTTGCTTCACCTCGGAAAGAATTCAGAGACGAAGCAGGGAGGTTAAGAAAGTGAAATGAGAATTTATTTAAGCCAGAATATGCGCTCAGAGGGAGAGCGGGCGGAGAGGGGAGGAGCTGCTGCCCTGGGTTTCTTTGGCCAGCTGGTTTTGAGGGATATACAAATGAAGGGGCGGGATATTCACTGGGAAGGAGGAGTTTGGGGGTCGTATTCTCCGATTTTCATCCCAGCTCCACCTTCCTGAGGTGGGGAGGGATTTTTGTCCTTATTTAGTTTAGATCAGAAGTGTCATGGCATCGGTGCATGATGGGTACTTCTTATCTTCAAGGCTAATTTTATTGTAATGAGAGCATAATGAGCAACAGGTCGCATTCAGAGGCAGGAGAGTCCCGCCTTTCCTCGCCTTTCTTTGTCCGTCTCCAGGACACTTATTACCCCAAAATATGTGGCTTCCTGTCAGTCTGGGGGTTCCTGCTTTTCTTTGTTTGCCTGTGGGCCCCCGCTGTTTACAAGATGTGCAATTTCCTGCCACCTGGACCTTGCCCCCCTTTCTCTGCTGGTACCTAGCTACCTGCCAGTTATAACAAACCCAGCAATGATGGCAGCCCTGGGAGGCCAACTCCTCCCCTACATTGAATGGGAATCCCTGTGGCTACAGTCACTGTGCCCAACACCACTGGCCAGTGGGAGTCCCACCAATAAGCAGAAAGGGAAACACTCTTCCCTGACACAGGATAAGATCAGTGAGCTTGAGGGCAGGACAGTTATAATTCACCCCAGTAGAAACAACAGAGAGAAAAACAGACAGAAAGTAAATGAACAGAGCTTCAGGGACTATGGGGCAATAGAAAAGATTCAACGTCGTATCATCAGAGTCTGAGAAGAAGAGAGAGAATGGGCTGAAAGAGGATTTGAAGAAATAATGCCTGAAAACCCCCCAAATTTGGCAAAAGACACACAAATAACAGATGCATGAAGATAAGAAAATCAAAAATAGGATAAGCCTAAAGAAATCTATACCAAGACATATCATAATTAAACTCTGAAAACTAAAGCCAAAGAAAAAATCTCGGAAGCAGCCAGAGATGAGCAACACATTGTCTACAGGGGAACACCGATTCAAATGAGAATGGTTTTCTTCTCGGAAACCTCAGACACCAGGAGGAAACGGCATAGTATTTTTCAAGTGCTGAATGAAAAGAACTGTCAGTAAAATTCTGTATCTGGTGAAACTATCCGTCAGGACTGAAAAGGAAATAAAGACATTCTGAGACAAAGGAGTGTGTTGCTACTGACCCACCCTTAATGACTGGCTAAAGGAATCTGTTTAAGCAAAAATGATAAAAAGAAGAATCAATGGGCTTCCCTAGTGGCGCAGTGGTTGAGGGTTCGCCTGCTGATGCAGGGGACACGGGTTCGTGCCCCGGTCCGGGAAGATCCCACGTGCCGCGGAGCTGCTGGGCCCGTGAGCCATGGCTGCTGAGCCTGTGCGTCCGGAGCCTGTGCTCCACAACGGGAGAGGCCACAGCAGTGAGAAGCCCGCGTACCGCAAAAAAAAAGAAGAATCAAAGATCAACAGGAAGGAAGAGGGAATAATGGAAAGAGTAGAATATAGGTACATACCCGTAGACTATCCTCTTCCTCATGAATTTTTCAAATTGAGTAGTAAAGAATTAAGCTTCCCTAAAGAGAGGTCTGGCCTTCGCCCTTGGCTCCTGGGAGGCAAACTCTAAGAGCTTGGAATGTCTTCTCTGACAAGAGTAGCTTTGTTTACCTGCAGACCTTGGGTCACATCAGATAGTCTATGCTAACAGTGGCTTATGGTGGGGGCTCTGGGCCACCTGCTATCAGCTGAGCTTCTAGAGGGCTGGAGACTAAGGTCAGCCATCAACCTACAAAACCAGGTCCCAGTAAAAACTCTGGACGCTAAGACTCAGGTGAGCCTCCCTGCTTGGCCATACTCTGTGAACGTTGTCACACATCATTGCTAGGAGATGTTAGCTCTGTCCACAGCTCTACTGGGAAAGGACAACTGGACACTCTACACATCAACCTCTCCTGGACTCCTCCCCCCTTGAACCTATTCCCTTGGCTGATTTTGATCTGTATCCTTTTGCTTCAATAATAGTGAGTATAATAATCTTCAGTGAGACCTGTGAGCTCTTCTCATGGATTATCAAGACCCCTGTGGCCTTGGAGACCCCTGAACTTGCAGCTGGTGTAATACATGAGTGTGGCCTTGGAGACCCCCAAACCTGCAGTTGGTGTCAGAAGTTGGGGACTCCTCATCGCTGCATAAATCATATTTGAGGATTGACATGAAAATGACGCCATCCTCAAGACAATAGTATCTAAAATTGAGGACGGCAAAGGGACCTAAACGGCAGTGAAGTTTCCACGTCTTACTTGAAGTGTTTATGTTGATAAAAGTAGACTGTAATAAACGACATATGTGCATTGTAATACTCAGAGCAACCACGGTGAAAACTAGATAAAGAGATACACTCAAAAGCACCAGAAATAAATCCAGATGGAACCCTAAAGTTATCCATATAACCCACAGGAAGAGAAAATTAGACCAGAAACGGAAACAGACAGAAAATAAATAAGTAAGTGGCAAACTTAAACACTAACATATTAGTAATTACCTTAGCTGTAAATAGTCTAAATATACCAATCTGTAAGTCAGAGATTGGTAGAGCAGATTAAGTTATATATATATATATATCTCCAATCTATATGTTGCTTCCAAAACACTCACTTCAAATTTGATGACATAGTGTGAAGGTAAGCTGATAAGAAAACATATATCATGAAAACATTAGTAAGGAAATCATGAATAGCTACATTACTTTCTGATAAAATAGACTTCAGAGAAAAAAAAAAATTGCTAGAGAAAAAGCATGCATTGCAAAATGATAAAATGATTAATCTGCCAGAGACACATAATGATCCCAAATGGGTTTTCACCAAAAATAGAACTTCAGAATACATGAATCAAAACTGACAGAGCTGAAAGGAGAAACAGACAAATCCACAATTACAGTTAAAGACTTCAGCTTCACCTTCTCAGCAACTGATAGAATTAGTAGACAGAAAATCAGCAGGGAAATAGAACATCTGGACAACATTATCAATCAACAGGCTCTAAATGACATATATGGAATATACTCTATCCAATGCCTGGAGATTACATACAGATTTTTTAACTCTCATAGACTATTCACCAAGGTATGTCATACCCTGGGCCATGAAACAAACCTCAGCAAATTTAAAAGAATTGAAATTATGTAGAGTGTGTTCTCTGACCATAATGGAATCAAACTAGAAATCAATAACAGAATGACCACAGGGAGATCTCTAAACGCATGGAGATGAAACAACACACTTTTAAATAATTCATTTTCAAAGAGGATGTCTCAAAGGAAATTAAAGAAAACAACAATGAAAATGAAATGCAAGAAACCAAAAAATTCGAGGTGCAGCTAAAGCAGTGCTGAGAGGGAAATTGTAGCATGAAATGTTCACATTAGAAATGAGGAGAAGCCTCAAATCAATAATCTCCATACCTACCTCAAGAAACTAGAAAAAGAACAGAAAGATAAACCCAAACATAATGAAGGAAATAATAAAGAACAGAAATCAATGAGATGGAAAATAGGACAATAATAGAGGAAATCTATGAAACAAAAAGCTGGTTCTTTGAAAAAAAAAAGCAATGGAGTTGAAAAACCTCTAGCAAGATTGACAAAAATAAAAAGAGTGAAGACACCCAGCACCAACATCAGGAATAAAATAGAGGATATTGCTACAGATCCATGAGCCATTGAAATGATAGCAAGAGCATGCTATGAGCAGTTTTGTGCTCGTAAATTTGAAAACTGGGAAGGAATGCACAATTTCCTTGTAAACAACATACCACCAAAACTCAAGCAAGAAGAAAAATAATCTTAATATATTTAAAACCATTAAAGAAATTGAATTTGCCCTAAACACTATTCTGAAAAAGAACTCTTTAGGCCCAGATGGTTTCACTGCACGTATTGTGGGTCTCCAAGACTACCCTTAGGCTTGCAGTTCACTAGAGAGAATCGCAGGACTCAGCGTATTGTTGTCCACTTGGTCAAGATTTATTACGACAAAATAAGCCAAACAGAGAAAACTACAGGGTAAAATCAGCAAAGGGACAGGCGCATGAGGCAAAGTCCTGAAGAAATCAGATGCAAGCTTACAAGAGTTATTTCCCTGTGGAGTGAAACAGTTCTTAATTCCTCCAGCAAAGAGTTGTGACAACACATGTGATGTGGTGTCTACCCAGGAAGCTCGCCTGAGCCTAGGAGTACAGGTCTTTCTTAATTTTTAAAATTAAAAAAATTTTTCTTTTTTATCAGAGTTGCTCATATAGGCACATGACTGATGACAGTCATTGAAATTCCAGATTCCCAGAAGGAAAGCATCAGTTCAGCACTACCACATTCCACTAACAGTGTAGGCACAGAGAGCCACTCTTAGTATTTAGGGAAAGTTGTCTATCACCATCGGGAACTATTTACAACCCAAGTTTCCAGACACCAGCCAAGGGCCAACCTTGCAAGCAGGTCTTTGTAAGGAGCACAATATCAGGTCTGCAATGTTAACTCTTTCCTGCACACCAGAGAATTTTCTAAAACAACTAAATATGAGTGAAAACCAATTTTACACAATCTCTTCTAGAAAATCATAAGAGAAGAGAACACTTCCTAACTCATTTTTTTTGAGGCCAGTATTATCCTCATAACAAAACCAGAGAGACAGTACAAAGGAAAGAAAACCACAGATCAATATCTTTCATGAATTAGATGCAAAAATCCTCAACAAAAGATTAGCAAACTGAATCCAGCAATGTATAACAAGAACTATATACTGTGACCAAGTAGTATTTATTCCAGTTATGCAAGGCTGTTTCAATGTTTGAAAATCTATCAGTGTAATCTATCATATCATAATAAAAAATCACATGATCATATCAATTGCTGTAGAAAAAGCATTTGACAAAATCCAACCTCTTTTCATGACAAAAATTCTTAGCAAGTTAGGAATGGAGGTGAATTATCACAACTTGATAAAGAGTATCTATAAAAAATCTATGACCCACATCATACTTCATGGTAAAACACTGAACACTTTCCCTGTAAGATCAGAAATAAGGCAAAGATATCTCTCACCAATGTCATTCAACATACTACTGGGAGTTCTAGCCACTGGAATAAGACAAGAAAAATAAGAGAAAGGAGTAAATATTGAAAAGAAGAAACTGTCTATATGCAGATGACATAGTTGTCTACATAGAAAATTCCAGAGAATCTACAAAAAATAAACTCCTAAAACAAATGAGGTCTGTAAGGTCATTGAATATAACATTAACATGTTTCCATATACTAACAATGAACATATGTAAAATGAAGTTAAAAGAACAATATCATTGGGCTTCCCCGGTGGCGCAGTGGTTGAGAGTCCACCTGCCGATGCAGGGGACACGGGTTCGTGCCCCGGTCCGGGAAGATCCCACATGCCGCGGAGTGGCTGGGCCCGTGAGCCATGGCCGCTGAGCCTGTGCATCCGGAACCTGTGCTCCGCAACGGGAGAGGCCACGACAGTGAGGGGCCCGCGTACCGCAAAAAAAAAAAAAAAGAACAATATCATTTATAATCATTTCTAATGCTTAGGGATAAGTGTTAATATGTACAGGACCTTTAGGCTGAAATTAGAAAATGCTGATGGAAGAAAGCGAAGAAGTTCATGGATTGGCATACTCAGAATAATAGAGACGTTAATTCACCCAAACTGATCTACAGTTTTAAGGGAATCCCTATCAAAATCAGCAAGGTAATTGTTATAGAGAGAAACAAGCTTATTCAAAATGTATATGGAAAGGCACAGGTCCTAGAAAACTGGGTAAAACATTCTTGACAAAGAAGAGTACAGAAGGGAATCAGACTTTCTGATAGGAAGTCTTGCTATATAGCTATGGTAATCAAGACGATGTGGAAAGACAGACGTATAGATCAGTGGAACAGAAAAAAGAACCTGGAAATAGACCCACATCAATATGCCCAAGTGGTTTTTGAAAAAGATACAGGAGCAATTTGATGGAGGACTGATAACTTTTCAACGAGTGGTGTTAGAACAATTGGACATCAATGGGCAAAAATAAAAAACTTTAAAAAAATAAAAAAGAAAGAAGACTTTGCCCTAAACCCCATAACATAAGCATTAACCAAAATAGATCATGGACTTAAAAGTAAGTATAAAACTATAAAACCTTTAGAAAAAGTTGGATAAAATTTTTAGGACCTAGGGTTAGGCAAATAATTTTTGGCTTGACATCAAAAGCACACTTGCTGAAAGGAAAAATTGATACGCTGGACCTCATCACAATTAAAACCTTTTTCTCTGTGGAAGTCCACGTGAAGAAGATGAAAAGATAAGCTAAGATGGAGAGAAAATATTTGCAAACCAAATATCTGACAAATGATTAGGATCCAGAATACATAAAGAACACTCAAAACCCAACAGTCAAGAAACGAACAACCCAATTAGAAAATGGGCATAAGACATGAAGGGTTACTTCCCGAAGTGGATTTACAGTTAGACAGTAAGCACACGAAAATGTTCAATGTCATTAGCCAGCAATACTAACAGCACTACAAATGTTCACAGCAAGCTCATTTAATCGCCAAATCGTGAATCAGCCCAGGTGTTCCTCAGCAGGTGAATGGTTAAGCAAACTAGTGCATGCAAACTGTGATGTGGATGAATCTCCAGGGAATTATGCTAAGTAAAAAAATCCAGTCCTGAAAAGGTACATACTATATTATTCCATTCATATAATATTTTTGAAAAGACAAAATTTTAGAAATAGAAATTAGTGGCTGCCAGAGGCTTGGAAGAGGGTTGGGTGTGGTTATAAAAGGGCAACATGAGGGATCCTTGTGGTGGTGGAGATGTTCAGTGTCTTGACTGTGGTGGTGGGTGTCTGAATCTACAGGTGATAATACTGCATAGAGCTACACACACACAGACACACACACACAGACACAGACACACACACAGACACAGACACACACCACACACACACACAGACACACACAAACACACACACAGACACACACAGACACAGACACACACACACACAGACACAAACACACACACAGACACAGACACACACACAGAGACAGACACACACAGACACACACACACAGACACAGACACACACACACGCACGAGTAGCAGTAAAATTGGGGAAGTCTAAATAGGATCAGTGGGTTGTATCAATGTCAGTATCCTGGTTGTTATACTACAGTTTAGAAAATTGTTTCCATTGGGGAAACTGAGTAAAGCAAATATGAAATCTCAGTAACAATTTCAGAAGAAAAAGAAGCAGGAGGAAGGGGAGGGGGAGGGGGAGGTGAAGGAGGAGAAGACCTAGTCTTCCTGGCAGAAATACTGTGTCTGGGTAGCGCTAACACGGTTCCTGCTTCTTCTAGGACGGGGAATGCCCTGGGCCCTACAGTTCTGGGATTAGAGGGCCATCCTGCTGCCTTTCTCGAGAAGGTTTGCCATGGGGTGACTTGCTGCCACCCACCTCCACCTCAGTTCCATACTGCTGGCCCATGTTTAATTCAGTTTCTTTCCAAAAGCAAATGAAAGTAAAACAACGCATATTCCTCCTCACTTGGCATCTAAATCTTTACGGAAGGAGAAAATAAACAGTTTGATGAATCCTGCGGAATGGACCAGAAATCTTCAGGGACTGAGCCCTCTGGCAATGGCAGATGCTAGTAGGGAGCCCCCTAGTGGCTCCCTGGCTGCTCTGCAGCTTCTTACAGGGCTCCTGGAATTCGACCAACCCTAAATGAAGAGGCAGGTTTCGGGGACTCCGTTTTCGCACGGCAGGCATCGCGAGGCTGGAGCCTGCTCTGCTCTGCACCTGGTCTGTGTGGGCTGCTGCACACCTGTCTGGGCTGGCTGGGCACTTACAGACCCTGGGGCCGCGGGGTATAATCTTCCTCCGTCGGGGGGACTAGCGTGGAAATTAGAACAAATGCAACTATGCGGTTACGGGGTCGTGTGGAGGTATCTCATCACCACGCTGCGCTGTGGCAATCCATTCCGCCTTGGAGAGGGGCGCCCGAGAAGACAGGCTGAAGTTCCTGAGCGATACTACATCTGTTGGACATATGGCAGAGTTTACTGTTACTGGAAAATAATGCGTTGGGAAGGGCCTGGCAGGGGAAGATGGGGTGAGTGGATGATCTTTGGTACCCAGGGTCAAACAAAGGATTCCAGTGCAGAAAAGAACTGCTGGTGTTTTCTGTTCTAGAAAATCACCCGAGTGCCTCTGGAGAGGCTTCATTCTGTCTATCCATTCTGGGACATTCTGGGACATTCTGGGACAGTCATCCCAGGATGCTATTTTGGCCCTGGGAAGCCAGATGGACCCAGCACAGGATGGAGAGAGGGAGGTGTTGGAGGGGGGGTGATGAGTCACTCAGCATTTCCTCAGGAATAGTCAGGAGTG
>NW_020171817.1:1171472-1255938 GCF_003031525.2 Neophocaena asiaeorientalis asiaeorientalis
TGTTTTTCTAACAGCTTGGGGTGTAGCTGGCTGTGTCTGGTGCTATGTGTGTGGACCAGAGTCTGCTGTTATGATGCTGAATGAATCATAATTAGTGGACTGTAAATTTGAAGTTGAGACCAAGTAGTCCGTGAACTTTAATGCAAAACTCTGGAATGACTTTTTTTTTTCATACTCACCATGCAGTACATTACATCCCCATGACATTTATTTTATCACTGGAAATTTGTACCTTGTGACCCCCTTCACCCATTTCACCCACACCCATCTCCTGGAGCTACATTAAAAAAATTTTTTTTTTTTTACATCTTTATTGGAGTATAATTGCTTTACAATGGTGTGTTAGTTTCTGCTGTATAACAAAGTGAATCAGCTATATGCATATGTATATCCCCATGTTTACTCCCTCTTGCGTCTCCCTCCCTCCCACCCTCCCTATCCCACCCCTCTAGGTGGTCACAGAGCACCAGCTGATCTCCCTGTGCTATGTGGCTGCTTCCCACTAGCCAGCTATTTTACGTTTGGTAGTGTATATATGTCCATGCCACTCTCTCGCTTCGTCACAAGCTTCCCACTCCTGCCCTCACCCTCCACGCGCTTACACGTGGATGAAATTACCTTTGTAACCCAGCATTCCTCAAGGGAAGCAAGCACTCAGTAGAACCAGGTTCTGCCACGGATCCAGTAGAAGTTAAAAAAAATCCAAAATAAACAACAGGTTTATTTGACAGCAGGTTTATCCAATAGCAGGTTTATCTGATAGCCATGGGCTCTGCTATCAGACTGTTACCATGTAGTTGAGAAGAAGCATCAAGAAAGTTAGCTAGAAATACACGGGCGAGGAAAGGCTCCCACATGACACATCCGTTAACACTGCTGAGTGAGTTGAGGGAGGGGTCCTTTCTATAGGAAGGCTGGGGAGGGTGGTGGGTTTGCAGAGATGGAAAGAAGCAGGGCCGTCGAGGTAGACAAGGCAGGGTTGGTTTGGTGGCTCCCCGCTGCTGTTGGGTCCTGATCTCCTTCTCTTTCTGCTCAGCCCTCCTGGGTACGTGGCTCTAGTCTCCACGGTTTCCGCCTTGTGTTCACCAGGTAGCTGGTCACTCCAGCTCCGCTGGGGGCCTACATTCCATGCGAGAAAGGGAATGACAGAGATCTTGTCACTGGAGTCCACCCCCTTTAGGAAGCCCCCCAAAAAGCATCGCCCAGAGACTTCCGTATCCTCCTAGAGATGGGGTACGTGCCTCCCCCACCCCCGACCCCGCCCCGGTCTGGAAGCACTAGCTGTTCACATTACCACACAGAACAAAGTGGAGGCACTCTTGGTAAGGAAGATGCAGAGACCGATGGCAGATCAGCACAGGTAGGAAAGTGCAAGGCATGCTGGGAGGCTAAGATTTGAAGTCTGTGTAATAGTTTCCGTGTGGTACCGTTAACTGCTTACCAATTCCTTGCACATTTCTTTATATTATGGCAAGAAATTTGTCCACGGCGGCTGGGGATCACCTTACGGATCAGCATCTTTGGACGGCTACTGACACACCCTTCCACGTTCCCAGGTCAGCAGTGGCTCCTCTGGTCTGGAATGTGCCTTCAAATGTTTGCAATGGACACCATCTCTGGCGTTGGGCTTCACAGTATCATGAACTTTGGGCAAAGCTCTGATTAGACCCCGAGTCTGATGTGACCTCGGTTTATTGATATTCAGACCTTAGCTCCCTGCAGTATCTCCCACCTCTTCGGGTACTTCTGGGAGGTGGTGGGAGAATTTTCAAATCAACTTATGAGAAAATATACTCCAGTGGTTTCTACAGCTCCATGACACGGCTGTAGCGTTCATGCTGCTCTTCCAGGTGGCCAGCATTTCTTCACCATCTTCGCTCTTTTAGGTAGCCTTTCATGCTCCCACGATGGCCAACCCAAGACTCAAGTCACTGAAGTCACATGGGTGCTACAGCACTTAGGCTCTATTGTGGTGGAAGGGAAGCAGCCCTTCTAGTCTTAGGGCCCCACGCTCAGGACTCAGACCTGTGTCCAGTTAATTGTACAGGAGACGATTTAGCCATTTATCCCGAATCACAACCTCCCTCTGCTGCCTAAGGCTTTACTGTGTGCTCAATCTTGGTAAACCGGGCTCCTTCCCCACTTCGAGTGAGTTTCTTCTGAGAAATCCTTTGGGGGTTCCTGAATGGAGACCTCAGTCCCTGCACTGTGGACTGGAAAGTTCCTGACCACACTGCCATGTCTGGTCTACAGGAAAGCTCTACACCAGTTTGAATCCATCTATTCTCTCATTTAATGACTATTCCTTGGTTGGTTTGAGCTGCCAGTCCTTGTATTACACACATGAAGAGGACGCTAAAATAACCGAGCGTGTGATGATTGGCCTCAAAAAGCTAACTGATTAGAATCATAACCCTTCCCACCTGCTCTGCTTGGTTTCTTCCTTCAGTCTAATTTGTTCTTTTTCCTGGAATTAAAGAAAAATACTAGTGCTGGATTTGGAAGCTCCTCATTTACCCCCAGATAGACACCTTCCATTTCCTCAAGCTTGAAAATGTGGGATCACTCACACTGCCTCTCTTTATTTTCACCCTCACGTGAAATACATCTTCACATCCTTCTGAGTTATTCTTTTGGATTCCCCCTTCCCTTCCACACCCCAAACCGCTACCCCAATTCATAATTTCACAGGTAAATCATCGCACTACGTCCTATTTGGTCTTCTTTCCTCACCTGCATGGTCTCTCTCCTTTCCATATCATTTTATATAAAACTCTTCAAGCAATTCTCCTTAAATGGTTTGTATCACTGACCTTCGAGGTCCCTCACTAATTTCCTTCTACCCCTTGTCATCTTTTTATTCCCCTGTAGGAACCCTCACTCCACCCATGCCGATCTTCTTGTCTTCCGTACATTGCCTGCTCTCTCCTGCACTTCCGATGTACCAATATTTTCATCTGGTCCATATCCTTTTCACCTTTCGACTGCTACTTGTCTTTGCCCCCTACAAAGCCCAGCTTGGACACCATCCCCACGAATCCTCCACTGAGCGACTTCTTCAGTCTCCTTTATTCCTCGGCTTCAAGACAGCATGAAATTTGAAGCAGACTGCTGTATATTTGTTGGGATGCGGTTTTACAGAAATGCTGAGCCTTCCTTTCCCACGGTGGTTTTTCTCTCCCGTATTCGGGGAAACTATCTCCCATTCATTTTCAGTCTCATGTTGGGCTTGGCTCGACGCACTGAACTCAGCGGGCTTTGAATTAATGTTATTGATTGATTGTCTGAAATGTTTGACTCGGTCTAAACAATCTAACCCCTTTCATTCTGCTTCCTTGGTGGGTGGTCAGCTAGAACGCGATGGCTGCTCGGTTTTGCGTCCAGTTGCCTCAGTGGTGGGTTAACATCACGCAGAGAAAAGACCCGTCACGTGGCCACCTGCTGTCCCCCTCCACCCTGATAACCACCTTAAGGAAAGTCATCCTAGGAGCCTCGGGCAAGGGAGTGTGGGGGACTCAGCCTAAACCGATTGCTCCCGTGAGAATCATGGCTTAAGTACACTTGCTGATGGATTTATGATGGTGGATTAGGAAGTGACTTCTATAAAGAGCGTATATTAAAATTATACAGGAAGTGAAATGATACAAAATAACATTGTGTCAGATAGGTTGGATTATGTTTCAGTAACACATACCTGCCAAAATCTCAAGAGGTTAAAACAATAAAAGTTTATTTCTCAACCACTTAGGGTCCAGTGAATGAGGGGCGACTCTCAGGGTAACCATCTTCCACGTGGTGACTCCCCGACCCAGGATGCCGCGGACATCTTGGAATGCTGTTCTCAACAATCACCAAGGCTGGGGAGAGAGGGCTGACAGGCTGAACCCTGGCTCCTAAATGCTTTGGTTCATAAGGGACTTGAATCACTTCCACATACGCCTGTTGGCTAGAATGTCACGTGGTCCTACCTAACTATAAGAGGTGGGTATTTGGTAAGAAGTGAATCTCTTCGTCCAGATACAATTTAGCTCCAAAGAATTAACATAGATTTCAAAGTTCCCTAACGAACAGTCTTGTTACGGCTGGTAGTCTGAGACAGCATGCTACATACAGACTTCCAAAGCAGTATTTATAACCTCAATTGCTCATCCAAAGTGTAACTAGATTTATATGGATTTAAGGTAAAGAACACTGGCTGAAGATAATAATTAGTTACTGCCCGGTCAACCTTCCTTCCGTAAATAAATCATGCCACTCAGTGCTGTCAAGCATTGCTTTACTCTGACCGTAATTGCACTTTCTTTTCATCATTATCATAGATATGTGTGTACAATGAATGCTCTATGAGAGGTGAAGGGTTTTGGGGGGGAAGGTTTCCTTATTTATAAAATTAAAAACTTATTAAATTTTATATCTTTCAAAAGAATACATGTATATCATCGAAACAAATTATATAATTCCCAAGAGCTTATCACCCCAAACAGCAGTGTCGTTGCCCCACTCTTCATTCCAGATTTCCACTCTTTGTTTTAACTCTTCAGTTGTTTCTTTGAGGATATACCTTCAAACATAGAAATGACCATCTTATACTGCTGTTTCTTGGTTTTCTCTCCCAGATTTGAATTTACGTGTTGAATCATTACCAAGGGGGATGAAGATTTAGAGTTCAAATTCACCTACCTATTTCACATGCCCTATCATCCCAATAAAATTATATGTTACTTTTGCTAAATTACTATTAAGAATTTATATTATTATGACCACGGAAACATTATTCACAGCCGAATAATTACAGCCAGCAGTGCACTGCAATTATATTTCCCTTATTGTACAACTTTTTGTTTTTCCTGGAGTTTATGGTTGACTTATTTTTAAATTTTTATTGCTCTCTTAGTTTTCTGTGTCACTATCAATAATTCATTCCCATGCAGCCAAAGACTTTCTTCCCAGTACATTCAATTACATTTGCCAGTTTCATCTTCTAGAAGAGATTCTATAGAAAATCTCTGTGCCTTATTCTACCTTCCTTTCCTTCCCGTTTCCAGGACTGGAAGGAAGCTTGCAAACTACATTTTTCAGACTCCGTTACCAGCTGAATTCTACTTAAGTCTGCTAATTGGAATAGATTATCATCAAGGACCTACTGTATAGCACAGGGAACTCTACTCAATATTCTGTAATAACCTAAATGGGAAAAAAAATCTGAAAAAGAATAAATATATTTAAAAATTATATGTATATATATATATATATATATATATATATATAAAACTGAATCACTTTGCTGTACACCTGAAAGTAACACAACACTGTAAATCAACTATAGTCTAATATAAAATAAAAATTAAAAAAAGTTGTTTTAAAGTCTGCCAACTGGGGGCATTCACAGAAACTAGAAAGAGTAAAAAGATAGAAGCCATTATGTTTCTGGCAGGCCGTGTCTCAGCAACAACGCCACACACCTCAGCTCAGTGATAGCAGAGGGTGACTGTCGGCTGCTGTAGTGCCAACAGCTCCAACCAACATCACCAGCATCTACAGGTGAGCAGGCTCTGCGCTGTGTAGCCTGCAATTGACCATGAGCTCTCAGAACACATTGCTGAGCAACAGTGCAGGGTGAGTGGAGTGGGCTCACGTGAGCACTTGCTCCTGAGGAGGGTGGGAGTAGCTTTCTGCAATTCTGCATTTCAGGAGACACCACCTTCCCGTTTTGCTCTTTCAGTCTTTATAACAATCTGGTAACCAAATTCCCCATGTCAAATCTCCATCCTTTGGAAATACTTAAGAGTAATTTCTGTTTCCTACTTTGGAAACTGATGGATACAGCCTGGGCCAAGCCTGCTGCCCCGAAACCTTGTGATAAGAAAGTAAGAAACAAAACACAGCAGTATCTAGGTTAGTGACTGTGGTTCAGTAATAGAGCCCTTTAGATCAGTGTCGTCCAATAAAAATACAATATGAACCACATTTACATTTTTTTCTAGCAGCCACATTTTACAAAAGTAAAAAGAAACAGGTGTAATTAATTTTGATAATACGTTTAACTCAACATATCCAGAACACGATCTCTTCAACATGTAGTCATTATGACACAATTGTTAATGAGATATTTGACATTCTTGTTTTCATACTAAATCTTTAAAGCCTGCTGTATATTTTATATTCACAACACATCTCCATCAGATGGTCACATCTGAGTCTCGTTATCCATGTTTCTGGGTCGGGGTCTCATAGTCTTTAAGGCTACTGTATTGGACAGCTCAGCTTTAAGCCCCTAGGGCTGATGTGGTCCTCTCGCCTTCCACCAACCCCCAAATAGTCTAAAAGGCAGTGACCTTGTGGTTCAAAACTCTGGGCAGGAGGACTCCTCGTGTCCTGTGTTGCTGAGATCCCTGAACTGCACGGAATGAGGGAGGGGCCAGAGAGCTGTATCCACTGCACCAGCCCTACGCCTGATTTAATGCTTTTGAAAATCTTCATGATTCTTAAACAAGGGACTTCACATTATCATTTTGCACAGAGCCTTTCAAATCATGTAGCTGATTCTGCCTCTTTGACTAATCCTGTTGTTTTATTTCTAAATTTTTAATTGTCTATCGTTTTGCCTTTTTGTTCGACTTTCTGGGGCTTCCCTAAATTTTTATTTGAACTCTTCCTTTGAATCTTTCATTGTTGTGATTATACTTTTTAATTTCCAAGGTTTGTTTTTCTGTCCTCTGAATATTCCTTTTCTTGTGGCATTCTTTTCTCAGGTATGCGATATCTTTTTTTTATGCACCTGAGAACATTATCGATAGTTTCTTAAAGTTTCCTTCAGCTTCTTGAATTTTTCTCTTTTGAGTTTTTTTCCTTCCTGTTTTGTTTGGGCTCAATATTTTATGTTAGAGGTAAACGTAGATGCATTTGGTTTGGAAAAGACAAAGGATTTTTTCCCCCCTTGAGGTAAGAGAGAAAGAGAAGATAGGAGATGATACAAATATTTTCAGGGCAAAAGAGGCAACATGGAGGGAGCTCCCATGAGGAGAACTTCATCTCTGGAAAGCGAGAGGATTTGTTTTTCAGACGGTGAGGTATTGTAAGGGCAAGAGCTGAAGATCGGAGGGAAACATTTGGAGTATCTGCAACGCAGGAATCAACAGATGTTGAAAGCAGAGTTTCAGGGAGGGCTCATCCAAGTCCAATCACCTAAATCTGCCTCTGGCTCAATTAGTCCCCAGCGCGGTGACCTTTCTCAGTGAGTCTTGGCCCCATGAGGTGCCAGACAAGGAAGCAGCTGAGGATGTTAATCGGGGTTGGGTTAAGGAGCAAAGAGGAGAGGGGCAGCGGAGGGGTCAGAACGTGCCCAGGGAGACCCTGCCCCCAGCGTTTCAGGCAGTGAGGCGTCTGCTCTGCAGTCCTTGGCGGAATGAAAGAGCTGGTTGGGGTCAAGAGATCACAGGGATGTAAAACGATTCCTCAGTTGGGAATCAGGAGTCACGATTCCCTTCCGGGCATGGCTGGACCTGAGAAAGGTCACGTAACCAGCCCTCTTCAAAGCTGTGAATCAAGGAGGTTAGTTTTTTATCTCTTCGGCCCTTTCAGCTTCAAATCCAGTAGCCCTAGAATAGACTGCAATCAAAGAGGGAAATTTCAGTTGTAATATGTAACCTGGGTCCCATGGAGAAACCCCTTGCACGATGACTCATTGACAAGAAAAACGGGTACACAACTCCAGGCAACGCGGGCCTTGCAGCGGAGCCCACTCCTGGAAGCAAACGTGGACCATTACATCACTCTGCCTGGTCTCCCCGCGCAGGCCCGCACGTGCTGACCACGACCACCAGATGGCGCTGTTGGCCTAAGAGCCGACGCCTCCGGGGCCTGGAGGTCCTGGGAAAGCCTGACCTGAATCTAAAACTTCCCCCTTCACCGCATTTGATTCAACGGCAAAACAGCAGAAGAACGCTGCGCATCCCAGCGAGGTCAGAGTGTAGCATCTTACGGTACTGCGTGGCCCATAGCAAATCATCAGTGGCTCTTTCAAGTTGGAATTTAGGAAAATGACTTGGAAATGAAGCGTCTGGGGAGCAGGCGAGCCCGGCCGGTGCCCCTCCCCGCAGCCCCGACGTGGAGCCTTCCCGCAGCCGCCGCGGCGGGGCTGGCGGCGCGCGCGGAGGTGGCGAGCTCCGGGGGCCCACGCATCGTCTGTGTGCGCAGTGCCCAGATGGCAGGGGCTGCAGAGGCCTCCGGAAACCTGCGGCTCTGGTGCATTTCTCCGACTCTGGCCCCCGCCCTCCCTCGCCACCCCGGCTCGGGGGCTGCAGCACCTGGGGGCTCTGGCCACCCCGCAGCCGGCGGGCCGTGCGCTCTGGCTGAGCAGTGGCTGCGGGGACTGGTGGCCGGGGAATAGGCCCTGGCCGGGGGACACATTTACCCACTCGAGGGTCCTGGGGCCCAGGGCGTGCTTCTCACTGGTATTTTGGAGAATGAGCCCGGCTCTCGGGCGGGCCGAAGCCCACCCCTACTCCCCCCAAACCCTCCCGCGCATCCCGGGCGGCGCGGCCGCGTTAAAGCCCTGGTTTGCTCCTGCCGCGGCCTGTGCTCCGCGTGGATCTGGGCCGTGGACGAGCGGAGGCCGATGAATTTTTCATCACAGCTCACTTGCTGCGGCTCAGAAGGCGGCCTCCGGGGCGGGGCCCTCAGGGACCCACTGCGCCAGGGGTAGCCCCTCCCCCGACCGACCGCGCCCTGGCTGACCCGGGAGAGGGGCTGTTTCTCACATCAGCGCGTTTCCTCGTCCCTTTCCCTGTTTTGATTTCGGGAGCAAAGCTGGGGGCCGGCGCTTCCTCGGAGCGGGGCCGGGCGTGGGGCAAGCGGGGCGCCTGTCCGCGGAATCGCGTTTGCGCAAAGCCGCCTCTGAGCCCGGCCTGGGGTCACATCCCCGCCCTGGAGGAGCTGCCGGCTGCTGAGGGGACCGCATCACAAGGCCGGGGCCCAGCAGTCGAACGCGAAGATGCGCGACGATACGTACCAAGGGCCAGCTAGGAGGGCTGTGAGCGGCCGAGGGGTCCAGGGGAGGGGAGGTGGGGTGCGCGGGAGGAGGGAGTGAAGGGAGGGAAGGAGGCCGGATGAGGCGGGACTCACCTGGAGCGGGCGCGGGGGGACCTGGCAGGTGCTCCTCGGATCAGCCAACGCGCAGGTAGACCCACCCACCGTAGGTCTGGAACCAGTATTTTCTTAGGCCCTCCCCCGCCCCCTGTTAAATAAAAATACAGTTATATAGGGGGAAATCAGTATCCAGAGAAAAACACGGTTTGGGGGGGTGGGGGTGAGGGGGATGGGCTTCTATGGGTTTTGTTTTTATTTTTGGCCAAGTAAAATTTTCTTCCATAAGTGTATGTTAGAAATACATACATACATAACATACATAGTGTATAGTAAAGTTTTTACATTTTACAAACACGATTTCTAATTATAAATAGTTGTAAACCTCTTTGTACTTGTTTGGCAAACAAGGGAGTAAATGAAGACAAAAATAAAATCCCCCAGATTCCAAGCTCATTATAATCCTTTTAGTGTGTTTCCTTAAAATATTTTTTCTCTGCATGTTTAATTTAGTTGAGACCATATGATATGAACTTTTAGACATGGTCAATATACAAACATTAATAGAAGGTGATGGGGAAAGGGTTGCCTAATCTCAAGGTGGATAGCATCTCAGGGGTTCTGAGGGCTCCACTGAGCTACCCCAGTCCACTCCCCCAAACGCCTGAGGTGAGAGAGTCAGCCAGGGCTCACAGCACTGCAAAGGCGCCCACCAAAAATCCTTACAAATCATCCCAGCTTCCCATCCCTTGTGTTGCCTGTGAGAGGGCTCCAGTTGTGAAATTCCTTATTAACCACCTATTCAGAAAATCTATGCAGACATTGCTTTGTAGCTGATATCATTCTTTTTGGTGTCTTGCCCCAAACATTAATTTAATTAATTTTAACACCTGTTACAAAGGAACGAAAATCAGGCTCACATAAGAGTTTTCCTCTGACACATTAAACGCAAAAAGAATATGGAGCAACATCTACAGAATTTTTAGGAGAAAGTGTTTGTGAACCAAGAATTTTGTTCTACGTCAAATTATCTTTCACATTTAAAGCCAACAGAAAGACATTTCCATTAAGTAAGAAAATATGCCACCTGGTACATTTCTTGCGGGGGAAAAATACCTTGAAGAAGGTTTCCATTTCTGGCTGTGAAGAAGTAGTTTATATCAGAATAACCTCGTGCAGAAGAACGGTGAAGCTGAATAAAATAAAATGTAAAGTAGTCTGAGAGCATCAGAGAGCAATCAGAGTTGCCAGGATTCGAAGGGCCAAGATGTTAGACAGGGGAGAAATGCACTGAAGTGAGTCCTTTCTTTCCAGCTGCTGTTCTCTCCGTGGAGCATTTGCTGATTCAGGCCCTGTCATGGGGTGTGGAAACCAGACAGCAAGTGGCAGCTCAAAGCTTGCTACGGTCAAAAGAATTGGAGTTCAGGATGCAGAGTTGCTAGGATTTGATTGGCCATTAACATAGAGAAAACAGAACCAAAGGAATTGAGTCTGCATGCAATTTCTCTTCGAGACATTTCCTGATTTCTAAGCTGTGCAGGTAAAGGCTGAAAGGCCAAGAAACTAAACAAAAGCACCTGCTCAGAGGCTTGAAAACTGAGCAAGGATGCTGGTACACTCGTGCTGCTGGGATACTCACCAGGTGGCCGTGCCCCCAGTACAGGTGATGCTCATGAGACGCTCATGCCTCACTGTCCTGTGTAGACACAGCTCTCAGTTCAGGCCGTCAGGAGGAGGGGTCTTGTACGCAACTCATGTTGTCAGTTGAGACCCCAAAGATGAAGCCACAGGAATCAGGGCAGACAGCAAGAGGGCAGCCCTCACAGGACACCCAGCACATGGGCTCACAAGGACATAGGAAGGTTAAAAGCAAGCAGATAGGGCTTCCCTGGTGACGCGGTGGTTGGAAGTCCGCCTGCCGATGCAGGGGACACGGGTTCGTGCTCCGGTCCCGGAAGATCCCACATGCCGCGGGGCGGCTGGGCCCGTGAGCCATGATGGCCGCTGAGCCTGCGCGTCTGGAGCCTGTGCTCTGCAACGGGAGAGGCCACAGCAGTGAGAGGCCCGCGTACCGCAAAAAAAAAAAAAAAAAAAAAAAAAGTAAGCAGATAAACTAGGCCAAAAAACAAAACGAAACCCCCCCAAACCCCATAAACAACAACACGAAACACTCGTGTATTCATATCAAACAAAAGACAAATTATTCAGGCTTTAGAGATTAACTATGAAGTGTTAAAAGATTCAATTCACCAGTATTGCATAACAATTCTAAATTTAAATGCACTAACAAAGTGGATGTAGAAAGCAAAAATTCACGCAAGTTCAAGAAGAGGAAATAAACAATTCCTCTGTGATAGTAGATTTCAAACTACCTCTCTAGTATTAGATTCCAGGTGGATTTGAAAAAGTTCAAGAGAATGTCCTAATGTCCTTGCAATAGGAAGAATTTCTTAATCAAGACTGTAAGGGAATACCTAAAATAAAATAAAAACCTTAAAAGAACAGGCTGATATATTTAACCACAAAGATACTAGAGGGGCCCAGATCAAGCAGACCATCGTAGGCTCTAGAAGGAATGTTGGTGGTTCTACTGAGACTCATGGAAAGACGCTGAAGGGTTTTGAGTGGGAGATTGTTACTCTATGACTTATAGTAAAAAAAAATCCCTTTGGCTGCTTTGTGGGTAATAGACCCTAGGGGCTAGGAGTGGAGGGGGGAAACTAGTAAGGAGATTATTAGAGCGGTCTTGTCAGGAGATCTTGGATGGAGTGGTTACGGTGGAGATAAAGGATTCAGAAAGTACTGGGGGAGAGGAGCTGAGAGAGTAGGCGTAATTGAATGAGCCGAATAAAAGCTAATTCTGAGGATTTGGGGCCTGAGCAACTGGGCAGCTGTGACGCTATTTACTGAAAGGGAGAACCCCAGGAAAGAACTATTTAAGGAGTGGCTGAGAAAAGATTCAAGAGCTCCATTTTGCCTATTAGTCAACCAGACGGCTCGGTAACGAAGGCATTTAGGCACACAAACACGGAGCTTTTTGCTGCTGAGGTCAGCAGTGGAGAGACCTAAATTTGGAGAGTCGTCAGCATATAGATGGCATTTATAGCCATAGGTTAGGAAAGGTAGTTTGGGGTCACAACACAAATGATGCCAGGCAAAGGCATTTCACTCAGCTTTGAATCCTTCATATCTACACTGACGTTTGGCACAAATGTGAGCTCGAAAATATTTGATGATGAAAAGTTTCCGGGGCTGGTTTCGTATTAAACAGACATTCTGCTTTCTTATAATGTATGAAAGAGAATTTTAGGCTTTCCCTACTGGTTGATATCAGCAAGTACTGAGATGTTTTAGTGTTTGTATTTAGTAACGGAAAACATCAGACAGAATCAGAAAAGCAGGGTTCTCCTGCCAGCTCTGCCACTATTAAGATATAAGACCTCGGGGTAAAGTCATTTAGTCTTTATTTTTAGGGACTTCTCACCTTTTAAGACAAGGGTCTTGGCCCAACTGATTCCTAAGTTTCTACGATTACAATGGAAGTTGCATAAAAAGTTGCATTTATTAACAGCAACAGCAAATGCCTTTGCTTTAAAGAATAACATCGTAAGTCACATGGGGTTAGCAGGAGAAAAGGAGAGAGAGGACTAAATGTTCTGTGCTAGAAATAAACCATTTTTGGTACTGATGTTACTGTGAGAGAGGGGCTGGGAGGAGAGAAGGAAGAGGGAGGGAAGTTGACAGGATGCTGAGGGGTGGAGCTTTATTTGTGCTGGTGTAACCGGTGAGCAGTCCACAACCAGGTGGCCACAAGTGGTTTGGGAACAGGGTTACGCTCAGTTCAGTTGCTGTTGTTTGCATTGCTGCGATATAAATGTCTTTGATCTTCCCCAACTTTGGGTAGAGCCTGCCATGTTGAGTATTGGTGTGAGCATGGGTTTTACTTTATTGCTTGCTTGTTTAGTTTCGTTTTTGTGAAAATGAAGGAAAGCACCATTTCCATATCTGGATTAATTTGGGACAGAACAGAAGCAGCATGTAAGGCACTGTGATGTGATTCACATTTACAGCTAATTCAGTAGGAATGAGAGGCTCACGGCCAAGAGTAACCATGGGAATATAAGGCTCCCCTTCTTTGGCAGGACATCACTGTCCACAAATCATGATACTGTTCAAGCCAAAGGAATTAAAAGATCAGGGTGACCCCCAGCTCTTGCTAGCTCTCACAGCCTCTCTATTCATCGAACTTGTAGATTTTGGAGGACTACTCAGTAAGTAGAAGAGTTCTTTATGTAATATTTATTTTGCTATGAAAGAACTTCTTTGCATTATTCGAAGCAATTCTACGTATATATTTTTCTCTACTTCTGATTGGTTTTAATAAAGAGGTTTATAAAACCCTTCACGTGGTCATTTGTGTTTTTATCTAGCTCTTAACGGGAATTTGTGGAGAAAAATAGCCTGAGTTTAAAACATGTGCTTGTGTTTACAAGTGAGTCAAACATTAAAACAAGGTATTTTCCAATACAGAAGAAGCAACAGTTGTGTTTGTGTTGTTCGTTACCCAAGGTGTTTCTTGTTTTTCTGTCCAGCAAACAAAGAACTATTCAACATCAAGGAGGAAAGATGCAAAAACTTTGACCTCATTTGAAAGGTGCTTGAGGGTGACCTAAGTTGTTTTAAAATATCCTCTTAGTAATTACACCCGCCATCCAATTTTTCCCTAATTACTCTAAAATGAAAAGGAAACAAAATAACTCATTATTAACTT
Source organism: Neophocaena asiaeorientalis asiaeorientalis (assembly GCF_003031525.2). NCBI lineage: Eukaryota > Metazoa > Chordata > Mammalia > Artiodactyla > Phocoenidae > Neophocaena > Neophocaena asiaeorientalis. The sequence continues at coordinate 1,185,328 of NW_020171817.1, forward strand.
TTTACTTTTGAATTTGTCTGAAAATTTCTTTTGGTGAGGAATGTAAAAACAAAAATGCTTCTGCTAGTGACTTCTATCCACTGATTCTGAAGAGCAATAGGGGTTGAAAGAGGAGAGTGAAAAGTGACCAGCTGAGAGCAAGCTCTTAGCTGCTTTGGTGGCTGAACCTCTGGGCTGAGAGAATTCCATCGCCAGGAGCTGGAAGGGCCTCCGGGTAAGGAGGGGTCAAAAGACTGAAGATGGGCAAAGGTGGTCTTCAAAGTTCTCCAAAAGGGGGTTGAGATAGATTTCTAACCCTTACCGGTGAGCTCATCACATTCCTTTTTCATTTCATTTTGAAACGTGTTATTCCATATTTTGACACGCCATGACTTTTAAAAAAATTTTATGGGAGTCAAGTTGATTTACAATGTTGTGTTAGTTTTAGGTGTACAGCAAAGTGAATCAGTTATACATATAATTAGGCTATTGTAAATAGTGCTGCTATGAAGATTGGGGTGCATGTATCTTTTCGGATTATGGTTTTCTCTGGATGTATGCCCAGGAGTGATTGCAGGATCATATGGTAGTTCTATTTTTTAGTTTTTTAAGCAACCTCCATACTGTTGTCCATAGTGATTTTACCAACATAATGTGGTGGTTATGAGTGCAGAGCCGGGGCCGGGATGATTATTTTGGAATTCCAGCTCTACCATGTGTTGTCTGTGAGATCCTAAGTAATGCAACATCTTTGCTTTAAGGTGTTCAACTTCAATTTCCTCATTTACAAAATGTGGATAATAATATCCCCTTCCTAGGGCTATTGAGGGGATTACAGATGTTACAAGAAAAATACTTAGCAGTGACTGGTACATTGTAAATACCGTAATTATTAGTGTAGACAACCCCCAAATTTTTATTGGGTACTTAGGTATTGCCCCCATTTTTCTGTAAGCATAATTAACGTTCTGATGAACATTCATTTACAAAAGTCTTTGAAAACATTCCTGGTTATTTCCTCCAGGTAACTTCTCAGATGTGAAAACATTTGGTAAAAAGGTATGTGCAATTTTAAGGCTTTTGATCCTTATTTCCAAACTGACTACAAGCAAAGCTTTTCCCACCCCTCCTACCATGACACACTGGTCATTTCCACTGAAAAATAAATATCTGTGTGTGTATATCCCAATTTGCTGAGGTGCGGGAATGCAGAAATAGTATTTCACTGCTGTTTATATTTGCATCTATTTGATTAGGGCTCTTCGTTTGATTAATGTCCTAACCCACTCTTCTCTAATTCTAGTCCCACCTGCTAGCCATCCCTATTATTTCAGGCAGCTACCTTTTCCCTCCCCGGTGGATATAGATCACCAGTTTCTTTCAACCATTTATTATATGAAATAGTTTCCAGAATAGGTTGCCCTATTCTGAATGTATTCCAGTTTGTCATTGTCTCTCTTAAAAGATGGCGCCAGAATCAAGCATAATCCCCCATGCGTGGTCAGACCAGCTGTTATGTGTGCCAAGGAATAAGATGGTTCAATTATAATGTGTTTTTCTTTTGAAAATCCATTACTGTGCAGTTCCCTCTGAGTTTCTATTGAATCTTGAGGTGACTTAGAGAGAATGTAGACAACTGTGGTTTTAGACTAAAGGATTATTTTTTAAAATTGTGTTTTAAATGACTTTTTTCTCTCCTATTTTATGCTGCTCTAAGACCACATAGTGTAACTGTTCCCTTTAAGGCTCCGGATTCTATACCTCCATTAGGGTAGCACTGGGTCGTATTAGCTATTTTAGCATTCTTCTTACGTTTTGCATCATCTGTAGAGCTAACAGTTAATGGACTCATTCTATGTAGAATGATCAAGGCACACATAAGACAAATAGAGGTAGCTGGATCTGATTCTGAGAGATTTGGTTCAGCCAACGAACAACCCTGGAAACGGGGAGAGAGGACTTTCTGGAGTTTCTCTGATTGCTCTTCTGGTTTATCAAAGAGGCCTTTCAAAATGCATACATCCTGTGGAAATTAATGTCCTATGCTCATTCACTTGATTAAGGAGGAAGGTGGTGGACCAGTGAAATATTTTGAGAGAAGGTAACATTGCACGTTTTATGTGTGAAGGTGGCTTACGAACTCCATGTTTTATTCCATTCATTCTAAGGTCTGGCGGCTATTATGACCTTTGAGGACACTTTAGGGAATGAGCTCACCTGTCAGAACCAAGAATTGACTGGTAAATTCAAGTGCTGTTTTTGGAGCTGGGTGATGAGACATACGGACCCTCAGACATGGGTGGTGGTGGTGGGAAGATAGGGATTGTAAGCAGAGTTAAAGGCTGTTTACTAAATTGGGTATCTAACTTGATTCTGAAAACTTAGATTTTCAAGAGCTATCTGGACTGTTGAATCTCAGAGAAGGAGGACAAATGGAGGAGACAGATAGCTTGCTGGGCCCAGTGGGCTCTAGTATTGAAGGATGAGAGACACATGAGGTACTGAAAAACAAATTCACTTGGATGAGGTTTTCTGTTGGTGGTCAACTAGTGTCAGTCTCCCAGGACCATACCTCTTCTATCTTAAAGCTGGTGAGCCGCCTGATGGTTTTGTGATTTTTATGAGATGATTGATATCTAACAGGTACAAATCTGGAATGAGCTAAGTCAGAAAGTCTAGGATGGGGGAGGGGAGAGGGATGGGCATAGTAATGGAGAATTGTGATCAAATTTAGCCATAAGACCAAAATCACAAAGTGAAGTCTGGTGGGGTTACTCTTACATATTACATACATAGGAATGATTTCATAATATGATATAATTATGACTTTATGCATTGAAAGCTCCAAAGAGTTCCTCAGCAAAAATTCTTAATCCCAATGGTTATTTGTGACTGTGAATAAAAGCACACTGGTACTTTGAACTAAACTTTAAAAAAATAATTTCAGCTTTTACAAAATACAATTTTAATTTTCATTAAATGCTACAGTAACCATGTTCTTTGGCGAGAACTGTCATGACATTGATGAGCTCTTGGATCTGCTTGTTCCACTGAATGTTTTCTAGCTGATGCTAATATTTTAAACTTTTTGGTACGAACAAAACGTCTTATCCATAAAACGCAATTGTTTTATTTAGCAACTGCAAATGCCACTGTGTTGGTAGAATTTGGACTTTGAGACCTCAGCTCTCCCTCACTGGCTATGGAGTTCAAAAAGGTATAATGGCTTCTCCACTGTTACAGTGATTTACCTTCATTTTGCAAGTTCATAGATACAAAATGTGCTATCATATGAAAGAACTAAATAAAGGACAGTAGAGGAAATCTAACATCGTTGCCACAGCCCTGGAGACCCACACTCTCCAGGGAGAAGCTTCCGTAACGCATTGTACCTTTCGAAGGCAGGTCTGCTTGGAGATGCATGTCTTGGCGTTGGGTTTGCCAGAACATTCTTTTAAAAGGAGATAGCTTCCCTGCTGAACAGGGGTGTTAATTTTTCATGGACTGACACTGTGAAGAGGAGCTTGAAAAGGATGAGAGAGCTTTAGGAAAACAGTGTTGAAACAAAATAAAAGAAGCCTTGCTCTGGTCCAAGAAAGAACATGGAGACTGTTGTTGAAAGTTTGCTTGTTAATAGAGACGGAAGTTAAATACGCGACATTTTAATGCGATTAACTCTTTGGTGAGAATTTCCTGGGAAAGGAAGGAAAGTTGTACCAAGTCTAGACCGGTTAGAGTCAGACCAGAAGCTACTTGGAGACTGTAACGGTCACATTTCTGCTCTGGCAGGAGAGTCTGCTGGATAGAGTTGCTTGACCAGACAGAGGTGCCTGCCACGGCCCGAGCTAAGTCACTGGCCATCTGGACCTCTGATTATCCACCTGTTAAATGAGGAAATGTTCACAGTTTTCTCCTATTATAAAATGACTCAAATCTACATCAAAGAAGTTTAGCATATAGAATAGTATTTTTTACTTTAAATCTGGACGGGAACTGCTATTTTCAATAGAAGCTGTATTAATATTCACCTTTTTTCTTTCTGCCTCTTTACATTGATCCTACGTGAAAAAGCCATGATTTTTTTCTGTTTCTTAATATTGACATAATTAAAGAGAAAAATTTGGCCTAAATAACTACTCATTCTGTCAGCATTATTTACTGTCAGTTAGCCACCACTTGACCTACAAATACATAAAAGTCAAAGCCACATGGGTACTTTTTGCCACTTGGTTTTACTTTCATGTTTTGGACCTCAGGTACACAAGGTTGAATTAATCATACCCTTCACCTGGTGGTGAGTGATCATCCCCGGTCATGGTATCAAGGGCTATGGAAGGGAACTTCTAAGACGGCCCCAGTGGTCCCCACCCACCTTCCGGTCCTCATGCCCTTGTGTAACACCCTTGCCTGGAATGTGGGCTGGACCTAGTGACTAGTCCCTAGTAAAGAGTATGTGGCAAAAGTGGGACGGTGGACACCCTCTCTCCCACTCACTCCGAGCGGATCAAGCTGCCGTGCTGTGAGCTGCCCAAAGAGAGCCCCAGGTGGCAAGGAGCTGAGCGGGGCTGGTGGCCAACAGCCAATGAAGAACTGAGAGCCTCAGTCCAACATCCCACAGGGAATCGATCCTGCTGGTAACGACGTGAGTGAGCTCGAAAGTAGATCACCCCCACGTAAGCGTGGGCAGTGATGCTGTCAGCATTTTCCCTTCATTATATGTGAGCTATTAGAATATTTATAATTCTGTGATGTGTCTGCATGTCTACATGGATGGCATTGGTATATATCTCATTTCCAGTTTCTACTTTTATTTCTTCACTCTATGTTTTTGAGATCTATTCAAATTTATTATGTGAATACAGTTGACAAATTCTGATTATTCCAAAATATTTTATTGTAGGCATTTTACTCACATATCTCCTATAGTGGTGGACACCTGGGAGGCCTCCAAGAACTTGCTACCACAAAACAGTACTGTCATGAGCTTCAACACACCTGTCCTGTCATGCACATGCCTATTCAATAGGAGTTGAGGCTAGTGGGTCAATTCATGGATAATCAAGGATGCTTTTAGCATTCCTACTTTAAAATGGCTTAACAAGTAAGAACCTAAATTGTGTCGTATAACAGGAGCTCCAGAGGATGCACTGGCAGCCCAGTAATGTAATCAAGGACCCAGGCATGGTCCATTTCTCTGCTCTACCACCCTCCATTCATCAGTGTTATTTTCCCCAATGTCACAGGTGGTTACAGCAGCTCTGGGCATCACCTGCAGACATGATCACAGTTGGGGAAAAGAAAAGGTCTGTACCATCCCATGCATCTTTTATTATAGAGGAAAACTTCTATCACAGGTCTTTTTTTTTTTTTTTTGCGGTACTCGGGCCTCTCACTGTTGTGGCCTCTCCCGTTGCGGAGCACAGGCTCCGGACGCGCAGGCTCAGCGGCCATGGCTCACAGGCCCAGCCGCTCCGCGGCACGTGGGATCTTCCCGGACCAGGGCACGAACCCGTGTCCCCTGCATCGGCAGGCGAACTCTCAACCACTGCGCCACCAGGGAAGCCCTATCACAGGTCTTTTAGTAGATGATCCCATGGGTTCCATGGACTAACATTTATATATGTTGCAATAGAGACCGGAAAGCCAGTGTCTGGAATTTCTGGTCCCCAAAGTGGGAGGCTTGATGGTTAATTTTATGTGTTAACTTGCCTTGGCCACACGGGTGCTCAGATATTGGGTTAAACATTATGTTGGGTATGTCTGTGAGCGTGTTTCTGGACAAGGTTAACATTTGATCAGTAGACTAAAGCAGATTGCTTCTCCAATGTGTGTGGGCCTCATCCCACCCTTTGGAGTCCTAGCTAGAACAAAAGGCTGGATAAGGGAGCAGTTGCTCTCTCTGCCTGTTTTTGAGTGGGGACAATGGTTTCTCCTGCATCCAGGCCGGAACAAACACAGTCAGCAATCCCATTCTCAGGCCTTCGGACTCAGACTGGAACTGCACCACTGCGTCCCCTGGGTATCCAGCTTGAAGACAGCAGATCATGGGATTTCTCAGCTTCCACAGTCACACGAGGCATTATAATCTCTTTCTCTCTCTTTCTCTGTATATATCCTATTGATTCTGTTTCTCGGGGGTACCCTGACTAATACAAGAGGGAGCCTCTACCAACAAGGAAAGAGTGGAGGAGGCTGAGGCAGTTTCTCCTTCACAGAGTATGTAGATGTCCTTCTGAATCCAGTGGAGATTGGGTCCAGGATCCCCTGCAAGCACCACAAACTGCTATGCTCCAGTCCCTCATATAATAAAATGGCATATAACCTACGCACATCTTCTCATAGACTTTAAATCGTCTCTAGATTACTTATAATACCTAATACAATATAAAAGCTTTGTAAATAATTGACTAGAATGTACATAATTGCCGGTGTGTAACAAATTCAAGTTTTGATTTTTGAAATTTTCTGGAATTTTTTTTTTCAAATATTTTCCTTCTGCAGTTGGTTGAATCCATGGATGCAGAACCCATGGATACAGAGGACTTATTGTATGCTACTTACACTCACTAAATACTGACAAAATGCTTCATCGGTATATCAGTCAGGTGTTGCCAAATAATGCTGTGAAACAAACAGTCCCAAAACTCAGTGGCTTAAAATAACGCTAATTTATTATCAGTCATACATCTGTGGGTCAGCTGGGAGTTCAGCTAGGATGGCAATAGGTCTCAGGCTGGGCTTAGGTCTGTTTCACCTGTCTCTCATTCTCCTAACTGGTGGGCTTAGCTAGGGCGTGTTCTCATGGCAATGCCAGAAGCACAGGGATCAGGCCTAGCCAAGCAAGTACATTTCAAGCCTCTGCCCAAGTCCCTTTTGCTACCATACTATTGGCCAAACCAAGTCCTACGGCCAAGCTTAAAGTCCAGGAGCAGGGAAGTGCACAGGAAGCCCACTGTGAGACCCCAATGAGTCACATGACCAAGTCCAATGGGGAGAAGAAATATATCTCTCCCATGGAAGTGGTGGAGAGGTAGTGAATATATCTGAACAATAATCTAACATACAATAATCAACATTCTCTCACACCAGTAATGCACGAGTTTCTTACATGCCAACATCATCACTAACACTTGGTATTTACCAATGTCCACATTTTTGCCAACAGAATGGGCATAAATTTGTTTTGATGTATATATCTCTGGTTGTTGGTAAAAGAAGTTGAGTATTTCTTAATATTCTTATTAGTTGTTTAAGTTTCCTCCTCTGAATTACCTATTTATATCCATTGGACAGTTTAGAATTGTTTCCTATATTTTTCTTGTTAATTTGTAGGAGTTCCTTCTATACTACTGATATTACCCCCAATTCATTTTAGATGTTGCATATCTCTTCTCCCATTCTTCCACCTACAAATATACTTTGTGGTATTCTACATTGAATAGAAATCTTCAGTTTTCTTGTCTTCACCATCTTTTTCACCTTATGTCTTTGGCGTGTTAGAACTCCTCCCACGTGTCCCAATGTCACAATATTTTTTAAAATATCGCTTTACTGTTTTAATTTTCATATCTAGGTTTTCAATCAATTTAGATTTGTATTTTTGTATTTCATTAGGTAGACATATTTCTTCATGCTGCCAGTGACTTTTCTTAACATCAGCTACTAAAAATTCCATCCTTCCCTACAGATTTATAATGCTATCTCTAACGTAGAATGAATTCCCACACTTATTTGGGTTTGTTTGAGCTTCCTATTCTATTTCATGGATCTCTTTGTCTTTTCTTTTTCTTTTTTTTTTTTAACATCTTTATTGGGGTATAATTGCTTTACAATGGTGTGTTAGTTTCTGCTTTATAACAAAGTGAATCAGTTATACATATACATATGTCCCCATATCTCTTCCCTCTTGCGTCTCCCTCCCTCCCACCCTCCCTCTTTGTCTTTTCTGATGCCAATATCACCTTTTTCTTTCTAACTACTTCACCTTTGACGTATAATAATAATATTTGGTTGGGAAAGTTTTCTTGCTTTGTTCTTTCAGATAACTTTTCAAATGAATTTGTCAAGGTCATCTGAAATCCTACTGGAATTTTGATTGGAACTGCACTTAATTTATAGATCAATTTGGGGAAAACTGTTTTATTGAAACGAACTCTTCGAAAGAAGCGACAAAGAAAAAACTCTGTTGAAAATGTATGAAGAATGAGTAGTTTCTGAAATCAACATGTTGGAACAAACTTCTTGGGTTGAGTTAGATACTCCTTCCTAACTGTCTGGAATAAGCCTGGGATCTCTCAACAGACTTGACTTCAATTATCACCATAGGAGCAAAGCACACAAGAAGCCATGTATGTATTTTGGAATTGTTCATTAGTTGTACGTGGCGATAATTCCTTCACCAGAACTCTCACTCTCTTTACCATCTCTGAGTATAAGCTCCAGTGCCTATGCTATTCAGTGATTTGTTTAGTTCTCCAAGGGATAATACCACGTCTAGCTTTGTAGTTAACATTTCGTGGAGCTATTTATCTCTTCAAACTTGCCCAGTGTTGCGTGTGCTTGGCTAGGTTACCTAATTACCATGCCATGTTGATGAGACCAAGCTCATTAGAACCATCTCGTTCAGCGTCTTTTCACTTCCCCCTAACCTTGGCCAGCCATCTTGCAAATGTGTGTTCTGAGGACCAGGGAAACCTAGAGAGTGTGCTTGAATAAGTTCAGACGCTTCACCGCTCCTGGAAAACATCTCAAGAGTCACAAGCTCACTAATGGCCTAATTTTCCTACATAAAGGACAGGACCTAATCATTATCTGAAGCTCACTTAGGGTAGTTAATGAGAGGTAAAAAAATGAAGAGGCTAGAAAAATACAGCACAACGGTGGTCATAAATTGGTTTACTCGTCTTTGTCCAGTAAAAGTCTATTCATTTTCTGTAACCCTCCAAAGGGAGTCAAAAGGGTGAACCATTTGAATATTTAGCAACATACTAAATCCAGTTCAGTTACTGTAGCTTTAAAAAAAAACATTATTTAATGAGTGCATTTCTAACATATAACTCACTGAGAGGATAAATATTCTTATTCAATGTGCTATTTAAGAAAGAAATGTTTTAAATGAGCCCAGAATTGTTAAACTTAGCTCTATAAATGTACAGTGATTTTATACTTTTCCCTTGCTTTTCCATATATCTCCCTCATCTTTCCAACCTCAGTTGGGTTCTTTTTAAAGTCACTGTCTTTTAATCATGTAATTTTAAGTAACAAGACAGCTAGGTGACATATTGCAATATTGGAATTGTTGAGTCAGGTCTTCTTCATAATTTCACAACTGTTAAAATCCCCATTGGAAATATGACTAATTCTCTCTAATTCTGAAAAGTCTTCTCCAGAGAAAAATCCCATTTTGTGCGACTCAGATGTCATAAAAACAGCTCCCACGTGGCTCCTAAGCCAGCTCACTGTGGGTTAGCCTGATAGTAGGTTGATTCTCCATACCAACTGCATTAAAAGCTCTCCTCATAATTGTGTTTGAGAGATGAATAGGGCAGAAAACATTGTACAGACCCGAAGTTGAGTTTTAGCTAAAGAGATGCTTTGTGTACAATCCAAACAAGTGGGTTTCTGCTTTTTAAGGTGCTTTTAAAATTCCTCATAGACATTGTCCACATTCCTCTTGCCTTATGGAGGCCTATACTTTCCAGGTAACTCAGAATGCATTACCAAACTGCTGAGAGATGACAGAGATGGCGGAGAGTTTTGGTTACACGCGTGGTCATGGTTTTTTTGGGGCAAAACATAACCAGAGCCATGCGCTCAGGTGAAATTACTGTTATACTTGCTCATAAATAATTGTAATAGCTGATACTTCTCAATACTCCATATGTGCTCTGCCTGAATTGTCTATTTCATCCTTACGATAACCCAGTAAAACAGGTATGATTACATTCCCCATTTTACAGACAAGGAATCAGGGGTGCAGGGCCGTTTTGTGTATAGGGTACTGAGTCTGTCTAACTAGAGTCTTTGCTCCTCGTAGCAGATGATGTCAAGCCTTTGCTCAGAGCACCTCTACTTTCTTTGGTGTGCCTATTGGTTCTGGGGTGCTTCCTGGCCTGCACAGTCTGAAAGCAGGAAGTGCAGGGGGAATTTACACCCCTTATTCAGGGGCCGGTGGGTACAGAGGTATGAAAGCCTCAGCTCCCTCGTCTTGCCAAAGGAGCCTTACTCCTGAGCCCCCGCAGGACTCTGCTCGCATCTGCCTTCTGGCTTGGCCTCTTCCCTTCCCTTCCTGCTCCCCGTTCCCATACTGGCCTCCCCTAGAAGCCCTTTCTCAAAAAGTCATCTGTAGCGAATCCTCACCTCAGGGTCTGTTTCTGGGGAGCCCAACTAGGACTCTCCTCTCTCCTCTGGTTTCACGGGACAGACTTCTCCTGGAACTTCTCCTGAAGTTCCAGGAGACTTCAACTTAAAATGAGATTTAGGTTGATATATTCAAGCCAAATTACAGAAGGTGTGAGTTTTAGAAGTTGAAAAAAAGAAAGAAAACGGAATCATCATCTTTAGATGCCTTTCCGCTTACCTGGAGACACTGGAGGGTTTCGTCTAACCTCCCACTCCATCATTCCAGGAAAAGGCCAGGTACCATATGGTTCTCAACTGAATTGTTCAGGAAAGGAAAGCCAGATCTTTGTATTCTTAAGGCAACTTCGATTCAGCCGGCTCAGTCTTAAGACTCTGTCACCCAAACTATACTCCACCCTTCCAGTTCTTCTGATACTTCTTTCTGATGTAAAAGGGCCTGTCTATGTTTTAAAGCAGGATGAAACCTATTAGAATGTGAAGTTGTTCCTAAGAGAAATGTGACTTATCCTGGGGCAATAGGTAGTTAGCACTAAATATTAAGAGAGAAATTCTCAGCTCCTGAAAGCCTGGGGACTTGGAGATGGGGGCACAGGGAAGCAGGTCTTGGGGAAAGTGTGTGTGTTTGTGTCTGTGTGTAGTAACGGAACTCTGACCCTGTGAGCCTAAGTCAGCAAGGCATGGAGAGGAGAGAGAGAGGGGGAGAGAGAAAGAGAAAGAGAAAGAGTTCGTTCTCTTCCCCCCAAACTGGGGAGCCGCGGTGCTAGCAGTGTTTTCTCGATGGCCAGGGTCAGGTCCTGCCCTGGTTTTGGTGACAGTATATAACCAGATACTGGTGACCACAGATCCTAGCAGTGAGGTAAGATGATGCAAGAACAGATACTCTCTTTCAGGACTGACCCCATGTGGCAGCCACAACAGCAGCCCCAGAGAGGAGGACCACACTCCCTTCTGTGGAAGCTGAGAGACTGTAGTGAAATTTTATGTTTCGGAGTTCGAACAGATTAGGGCTTCTCATCTCTCTGTAACCTTTCCATTGCTCTCTACTGTTGTGTAGGATCTCTGATTTCTTTGACCTTTTTACTTCGAATATGCTGAGGAAGGTAAAACTCCAGGCTGATGAAACAAGGCAGCCCTACCTTTGGTGCTTTCCCAGAGGACTTTGGGACAATCCTCTGATGCTGAACTTGGGGACACAGCCTTTCCGTTAGCTCCGACAGCCTTCCATCAGGACTGAGCCCACCGCAGCTGCACACTGTCTGGTTGTTGGTCTCAAGAAGTCTTGGTTGCCTTTGCGAGGCTCTGGAAGGTTCACGTGTCCTGTTACCTGTGTTCCTCCTGTTCATGCCTTTGGGGAAGATTGGGCTCTTTTTGCTAGCTCAACTCTAATTCTATGCCTGATCCAGGAAGCATACCCTGAGTCTTCTGAGTCCTTAGATAGCTCTTGCCTGATCCAGCTTTCTCTTTCCCAAGGACGAGGTGAAAAGAGCAGAAAAGACTTGAAGCCAAAAGATGGTTATTTCAGAGACTCACCTCTGACCTGTACTAGCTGAGTGGCTTTGAACACACCTCAAACTCTTTGAGGCTGCTTTTCCTCACGAAAGAGGGGAGACTCATACTTCTTTCATTTATTTTAACAATTAAATGTGTTAATGTATCTGCAAACACTCTACAAAATCTAAGGTATGTATGGTAGAAATAGAAGGCATTATTATGTGTTATAATGCAGAGCTCAGACTCAACAGCCCCCAACCATGTCTAACTTTTAGGATTATGCAAGTAATGGATCGAATCGCACCTTTAAAAAGAACTCACTTTTATCTCTTACTTGGAAAACTACTGATTTTCCTCCTAAGTCTAAACTTATGTATAAGCATATGCCAGTACAGCCGTTTAAGTGTACTTTGTCGTCGAAGGAGAGGTGTGTTAATTATTGATTTAGATTGCAGAAGTTTGGCAAATGAGGAAAGAAGAGGAAAGCAAGTCGAATCACTACATGAAAGGCTACATTCATGCAGGAAGAGAAGAGTGGGGTAGGGCTGCGAAGGAATCAGGGTGGTTCCAAAGGGCATTCAGCAATTGACCTGGGTACGAGGCAATGCTTTTTCACACTCCGTGAACAATTTAGGAACCCATCGCTTGCTTAGGGTAGGGAAAAAGCAAGGGATCTTCTGATCTCACCTGCAGAGAGGCTCCTTTAGATACTGGTTGCATACATGAATGTTTTGTCCATTTGGACTCTCAAAACCCTGGGTCTGGCTAGAGGAATAAATTGTTTCCAGAAACTGAAGAGCAGATGTTCCCAAGTTAAGAACCATTATTCTAAGAGTGTCTTAAAATGCTTTGGAATGAGATTTCGTGGGAGGAAATATAGGAGATGGGAGAATCATCCAGAATGTAGACTGAAGGGACTCCTTGGGACAGAAGTCATTGAATGTGACTTGTTCTTACTGTTGGTGCCTTTGCTACAAGGAAACCTGGCAAAAGAGGCTGAGGGCACAGGTGAGCATGGGAAGGAGTGTGTGAGTGTGAGTGAGCGTGTGTGGGGGGAGAATCACACTGTGCTAAGTGTTTTATGTGCTTTTATTCTTCTCTTCCTACCAACTCTATGAGGTAGATAGTGCTATCCCCTTTCTTCATTATTTTTAAAATTGCGATAGAAACACATGACATAACACTTACCATGTTAATCATTTTAAGTGCACATCTCAGTGGCATTCAATGTATTCACACTGTTCTACAACCATCACCACCATCCATCTCCAGAACTCTTTTCATCTTCCCAAGCTGAAATTCTATACGTACCCCTTGAACACTCACTTCCCACCCGCCTCCTCGCCACAGCCCTGAAAACCACCATTCTACTTCTGTCTCTGAGTCTGACCCTCTAGGGACCTCATGTGAATGGAATCATACAGTATCTGTCCTTGTGTGTCTGGCTTATTTCACTGAATGTAATGTCATCAGGGTTCATCCACGTTGTAGATGTGACAGAATTTCCCTCTCTCTCTCTTTTTTTAATTTTATTTATTATTTTAGACAGCAGTTTCTTATTAGTCATCCATTTTATACACATCAGTGTATACGTGTCAATCCCAATCTCCCAATTCATCACACCACCACCCCAACCCCCGCTGCTTTCCCCGCTTGGTGTCCATACGTTTCTCTACATCTGTATCTCAATTTCTGCCCTGCAAACGGTTCATCTGTACCATTTTTCTAGGTTCCACATATATGTGTTAATATACGATATTTGTTTTTCTCTTTCTGACTTACTTCACTCTGTATGACAGTCTCTAGATCCATCCATGTCTCTACAAATGACCGAATTTTGTTCCTTTTTATGGCTGAGTAATATTCCATTGTATATATGTACCACACCTTCTTTATCCATTCGTTTGTCGACGGGCATTTAGGTTGCTTCCATGACCTGGCTATTGTAAATAGTGCTGCAATGAACATTGGAGTGCATGTGTCTTTTTAAATTATGGTTTTCTACCTCCATTCTGAGGCCCTGGATCATCTTCACTATCATTATTCTGAATTCTTTTTCTGGAAGGTTGCCTATCTCCACTTCATTTAGTTGTTTTTCTGGGGTTTTATCTTGTTCCTTCATCTGGTACATAGCCCTCTGCCCTTTCATCTTGTCTATCTTTCTGTGAATGTGGTTTTTGTTCCACAGGCTGCAGGATTTTAGTTCTTCTTGCTTCTGCTGTCTGCCCTCTGGTGGATGAGGACCCTGTCTTTTTAAGGCTGAATCATATTGCACTGTGTGTTACTATCCTCTTTTTATAAATGAGGAAACAGACAGTGAGTTTCAGATACCTCCCTGAGGTCAGCCAGCAAAGTAACCAGAATTTGAATCCGGGTAAGGCTGGATCCCCAAACCTGTGCTCTTTCTACCATGTGTACAGCCTCCTTAGAAGATTCACTGAGGGTGTGGCTGGGAATCCTTCCCATCTTAAATCTGCTCCTCCCTCCCCCTCCCTCTCCTCCCATCACACCATCACATTTTATGGCATGAAGGAAATTGCTTTGAGGAAGGTGTGTGAAAATAAGCCCAGGAGTGAAATGACCTCACAGCGACCACTGATCTACTAAGGTGTGTGCTTGTTACACCGAGGGAAAAAAAAGTTTAGTGAACAGGTCTACACTATACCTTTCTAAAGGTACACTTATCACCTCACGTCCAGGTTTCTCCCCATGTCTATTTGGGGGAGGGAGAGGCTGAGGCTGATGGCAAAGTATGCATGAGGCATGTGCACTACTGAAGGGTGAAAAAAAGGAAAAAGAAAGGTTGCATTAAGAACAAATCCTGTCTACTCTCTGGTAGAGATGTCCACGATATATTGCTAAGTGAGATAATGTAAGTTATACTGTATGAAATATGATTCTATTTCAGAACAACAAAGAAAAAAAAGCATATATGTGTGTGGATTGGTATGTTTGGTAGTGCTCGGGGTAGGAACCTAAGGTGATTACTGAGTGTCTGGCATAGAGTAGCTCTCAAAATATAAGTGCAGGAATGCATCCTACTACAACAGAAACTCTGGAATGCCAGGAGAAACCTCCAAAGGTCCATTTTCAAGAATGATACTAGAAATGACTCAATTTCGTTCCTTTTTATGGCTGAGTAATATTCCACCGTATATACGTACCACATCTTCTTTATCCATTCATCTGTTGATGGAGTACAGACGCAGACATAGAGAACAGACTTGTGGACACAAGGCGGGAAGGAGATGGTGGGATGAATTGAGAGAGTAGAATTGACATATATACACTACCGTGTGTAAAATAGATAGCTAGTGGGAACCTGCTGCATAGCATAGGGAGCTCAGCTCAATGCTTTGTGATGACCTAGAGGGGCGGGATGGGAGGGGGAGGGAGGCCCAAGAGGGAGGGGATATAAGTATGCATATAGCTGATTCACTTTGTTGTACAGCAGAAACTAACACAACATGGTAAAGCAATTATAATCTAACGAAGATTAAAAAAAAAAAAAAAGAAGCATCCTAGAAGGCCCAGGACTAACCACATTTTATTAGTGGAATAAACTCAAACGCTTTCCTGTGCCTGCAAGATTCTGCATAACACATCTCCATATGCAATGTTTATCTTCATCTTTCACCGTATTTCAGCAGTTCACCTTCTTGTTAACATTTAACCAGGTTGGTCTTCTTTCAGTTCCATGAATCAGCCAAGGTCTTTCCTACCGCAGGCCCTTGGCATGTGCTGTTCCCTCTGCCTTGAATGTGTCCACCCCAGTCTGGCTGGCTCCTTCTCATCACTGGGTCTCAGCTGTCATGTCACCTTTTCAAAGCGGTTTCCCTGACTACCATATCTACCGTAGGTATTCCTCCCACCTGATAACTTTCTACCTCTATCATTTTGTCTCTTTCACAGCCCTTTTAAATCTTGCAATCATTTTATGGATTCCTTTTGTTTCTATTTTTACTGCCTCCTTTCCTGAATAGAAGGTGAAGCAGGCGCTCCAACCGTCTTGTCCATCATGATATCCTTGGTGTCTGACACATTGTAGATTCTCAGTTGAATGAGCGCAGTCAACACCAGGTGTGCAACACAGCAGAGAAATCATCATCAGTCTCTAGCACAGAGGCTGTTCCGTAAGTGTTTGTTAAATTTTAAAAAGGGAGATGCAAATGAAGGAACGGGCTGATCTTCTACTTGCGGGAATTCCACAGAAGCTGGCAATGCATGCTGAGGCAAGGGGAGAGCCTCCGGACCCAGGAGACATTTGGGACCCAACCTTGGTCAGGTGAAGAGTGCTGTGGCAGCTCCTGGAAACTGGGCACGAGGCAGAAAACACTGTAGACCCCAAAGAAGCCAGTTTTGAAGGCCAAGAGCCGAGTCTTTTGGAAAAGAAGTAGAGAAAGGTCGATGGAAGGGCGGACGCTTGCCTGAAGGACCTTTCCCCACTGCATCCCGTGTGTGGCAGAAAGAGACATTTCTGGTTGGGTGCAGGCAGAGCTGGCTGCAGTGCAGGGACCAGTGGTTGTAGCCCATGGCCATCAGGGACCAGACCAGCAGGCAGGGTCAGGGACTCTGAGACATGGGGGGTCACATAGTGCAGACCTGAGCAGAGGTGGCACTGGGCTAGGGGCTCCCTGGGCAGGTGCCCCTGCCTGGAATCCTGAAGCATTTGCCCACAACACTCCAAGGGTGAACCTGTGCTTTATTCCCTGAGACAGAAGGTTGGAAGCCGCAGCCACATACCCAAATCTGTAAAACAAAAAGCTAGACTGGGGAAGGAGGCACGGGCTCGACTGTCTTTTGCTGATGAGCTGGGCTGGTGAAATTTCTCACTGTCTCCAGGGGTCAAAGGCTGCAAACAGCTCTACTGATATCCAACAAGGTACGGGGAAGAGCAAACTCAGAGCAGGGGTGGTGGGCTGACCCTGTGGAGCCCCACTACAGGCAGAGACGCTCGCAGGCTCCTGCCCCTTTTGCTTTGACTTGCTCAAGCCTTCTGATCTTCCAGACCCCTTCTGTGAAGTGGGCAGGACCACCCGTTCCCATTTAGAGAGGAGGGAACAGACTCAGAGGAGATGAAAGGCTGAGACTAGATCTTCCCACTCGCTGCCCAAATTGTTCGCTGTGTCTCCTAAGGCTTTTAAAAGAGGAGTGAGCTGGGGAGTTCCCTGGCGGTCCAGTGGTTAGGATTCTGCACTTCCACTTCTGTGGCCCGGCTTGAATCCCTGGATCCCTGGTCGGGGAACTGAGATCCCACAAGCCACGTGGCATGGTGAGGAAAAAAAAAAAAAAGGGCTGTGAGTTAGAAAAGCTGAGAAATCCATTTAGGAGTACGCCTGAAAGTTGGCTCTTTGTGGGTTTTGATGCCTTGTTTCCCCGCTGGAGGGAAGAGAAGAGAATTGTTTCCTGTGTTGGTCTCCCCGAGACGTAGACACTCTTCTATTCCCTGGGAAATGCACACCCTGGGATTTGGAAAGGGTGTGAAGGGGAGCGTCACTGGGGAATCTATGGCTCTGGTGCGGATGCTGTATGTTCTCCTTAACTAATGTGGGGACCACACCGTCCCTCCAGGGAGAGCACATAGCACCAGAGTTTAGGTTTATCCAGAGATTAACCAGGAAATAACTCAGGTTCAGAGAGGTGCCACCCTGCTAAAACTGATAAGATCGATTCACAAGCTAAACTGTAGCAGTATCTCAGGCTGTGAAGTTTCTCAGCCACGTTTGATCCAAAATTCTTCTGCTAAAGACACCAGTCTTAGGCGAAGCTTTTATGTGATTTGATATTACAAATAAATATCACAGTGAAAACAAAGGACAATTTTAGAACTTTTTTTTTTTCCAGTCAGCAAGCCCTCACACCCATTCTCTTGGGCCTTGCCAAGCAAATTTCTTTCTTGTGTAACTGTTGAAAATCCCTGGATATTTCTTCCAGAGCATGGATGGAATGCCTTAAGGCAGTGATTCCTGAAGAAAGAGTCTTTGAATAGGCTGTCCGAGAGATGCCTGGTGAGATTGCTGAAAATCAGATTCCTGGGCGCCCTTTCCTGAGGTTCTAATTGAGTTGGTCTGGCTGGACTAAGGAATGTGTTTATTTAAAGAGTTTCTCGGGCTTCCCTGGTGGCGCAGTGGTTGAGAGTCCGCCTGCCGATGCAGGGGATGCGGGTTCGTGCCCCGGTCCGGGAAGATCTCATGTGCCGCGGAGCGGCTGGGCCCGTGAGCCATGGCCGCTGAGCCTGTGCTTCCGGAGCCTGTGCTCCGCAACGGGAGAGGCCACAGCAGTGAGAGGCCCGTGTACCGCAAAAAAAAGAAAAAGAAAAAAAGAGTTTCTCAAGGGGATTTGCCCAGATTAGGGAGCCAGTGGCCTCGGTAAGGCAGAGAGATCTGGCAAAGCATTAACTTCCCACCCAGGAGCCCCTTGGATCCTTTCCAAATGCCTCCTCTAAGACCAGCCCCACCCCTCTAGGGAAACGCTGCAGAAAA
Source organism: Neophocaena asiaeorientalis asiaeorientalis (assembly GCF_003031525.2). Classification (NCBI taxonomy): domain Eukaryota; kingdom Metazoa; phylum Chordata; class Mammalia; order Artiodactyla; family Phocoenidae; genus Neophocaena; species Neophocaena asiaeorientalis. Next base: position 1,203,642 of record NW_020171817.1, read on the forward strand.
TCCTCCCAGAATCAGCCGTCTTCCTCCACCCAGCTGAGTCCCTATTAGTGAAATAAAACGTAGCACTTTAGAAAAAAAAAAGTTCATTTTGCAGAAGCCCAACAGAGTGGAATTCAATTAATGTGAAAGTGTGTTCGTATAACTCATCATCCATTCTACTAAGCTGCTTCCAGACCTGCCATCTGAGGCGGGAAGAGATTCTGGCAGCCAGATAGAAACTGGGTCACAAGATGCGAGAAATTAGAGCCTCTTCCCAGCACCTCTTGGCTCAGACGTGCAGGGAGGGGAAATAGCTAAAACCCACCCGTTGGCTGCTGCGGTTCTGTGGAGCTCATTAGCCTTCAGGAGACCACACTCTGTCTTGGATAAGCTGTCTCCCTTCTGGCTGGCTCGCTGGGGTGAGGTCCTGCTGTCCCCAGACCAACAAAGGCACTGGTTAGAGAGGGGATGTATGGCTAAAGTCGTATCTAAGGCTCCCTTGTCTTTCCTCCCCTGATCACGCGGTCAGGGGTTCATCTCTTACCGGGTTGTGATGTAGGCTGAGTCTCCTGGCCCTTATCTCTTGCGAGAGCACCACCCACCATGTGAATTTCTCACTGCCTGCTGGCCACGTCTCAGATTAGAGCACGTCACCTGCCACCCCAGACTGCTCTTTGCTCTCAACTGCCTTTCCCCGCTGCGCTTCCTTCCCGGCCCCCTTCCTCTCCAGCGCCTCTTCCATGAATGTCATTCACAGACCAGGGCAAATCCTCCTGCCGTGGCAGCGTGCCCCCTCTGCCCTGTTAGCACCATCCTCACGGTCAGAATCCTAGCTCTCTCCTCCGTCACGCTTTTCTCTCGACTACTAACACGACCGCTGACTGTCACTGCCCCAGCAGGTCCCATCCCTTCTCAAGGATGCCGCCTCCTCCCCAGCAAAGCTCCAACCCACGTGGTCCTCATTTCCCTGTTCACAGCTTGGCCCTTAAAGATTTCAAATGTCCACGCTATTTCTCAAGCCGTATCTCCCCGCCCCTGTACACACTCATCTATGTATCGATAACACATCTCATAATTACATCTCATAATTCCCTACCTCTGGGCTTTTGTAAGTGCTGTCTCTTTTTCTGGACTGCCCTTCCTCCAGTCTTTGCTTCCTGAAATCCGACAAGTGCCACCGGAGTTTCCCTGGTGTCCTTTCTTGGCCTGGATAAAGGATTGCTACCTCTTTGGCTAAATCTGACAAACAGAATTTAAGGGGAAATTTGATGAACTCTTTCCAGAATTGCACACGAAACCACAGACATACTAATATAACCTACACATAAATGCACACAACATCTCATTCTTCAAATCCACACTTCCATTTGATTGCTAGGATGAGGTGGCAGAGATAGAGCGATGATTTCAGTTAGTTGGCAAGACCAACAAGAACATGTGGGATAGTTAATAGGGTGGAGGAAGGGGGCGGCAGATCGAACATTTCTAGATTTAATCTCCATCTTATTGCCTTAACAACTTGATGTAGATTTCAAAGAGATGGCCTTTTTTTTTTTTTTTTTTTTTTTTGCGGTACACGGGCCTCTCACTGCTGTGGCCTCTCCCGTTGCAGAGCACAGGCTCCGGCCGCGCAGGCTCAGCGGCCATGGCTCACGGGCCCAGCCGCTCCGCGGCATGTGGGATCCTCCCGGACCGGGGCACGAACCCGCGTCCCCTGCATCGGCAGGCGGACTCTCAACCACTGTGCCACCAGGGAAGCCCGAGATGGCCTTTTTTTCCCTTAATAATTCTTTAGGAAGTCAGAGTTGTCCTAACAATAGCACTGAAAATAGCCAGCCCTCTATCAAATGGCTTTTGTTGCTGATTTTTCTTTTCATGAAAGGCCAGTAGAACTTTCAGATTAAGATCCAGTAAGGGAAAAGAGAAGAGGTAACTTGAGCTAAATGCAAAAATCTCATGCCTGTGTGTATAATCTAATTCCAAGCCCTGAACATGGAGATGCATTAACATTGCTCTCATTTCCCAGTCTGTTCCATCAGCAGCTTTTCATGATGAGGCAATGTCTTAGATGTGTTTTTTTGTTTGTTTCTATATCATGCTTAAACAAAAGGTTGAACTGTATGGAAATTATTTTTCTTCTTAAAAGTAAATTTTTAGTCCTGTTTCCCAGCCCTCGGCCCCTGGGCCAGTGTGATTAATTTGCAGCATCCCACTTGCCTGTACAGCTCTCCTCCTAGCTGCAGCATCTTCCTTCTTGGCTTCCCTCTCTCTTTTTCTCTGCTCCCATGGTCTTCAGTAAAGAATTGATATTGTTACAAAAGTGCAAGTATGATTTGTTTTGCAATTTGCTGCCCTGGATTATAAATGCTCCATGATCCAAGTGTTTCTCTTTCTTCTGCCCTGCCTATTATATGCTCTGTCTTAGTTTGTTCAGGCTGCTGTAAGAAAATACCACAGAGTGGGTAGCTTGTAAACAACAGAGATTTATCGCTCACAGTTCTGGAGGCTGAAAGTCTGAGATCAGAGGAACTGTGTGGTTGGATGAGGGCTCTCTGCTGGGCCACAGGCTTCTCTTTGTGTCGTCACATGGAAGCAGGGCACGGATCTCTCTGGAGCCTTTTCTGTAAGAGTACCAGTCCCATTCATGAGGGTTTCTTCATGACCTAATCACCTCCCAAAGGGCCCGCCTCCTAATTACATCACATGGGAGGTTAGGGTTTCAACATAAGAATTTGGGCAGGGGAAACAAACATTCAGACAACAGCCGGCTCAATCAAGGCAGAGTGAATATTAATTGACCAGGAAGTCCACAGAGTGCGCTCAGCAGCAAGGCGTGCTTGAGCTGATCACTTACCTTGCGGGACGCGTCTTTTGTGTAGAACGTCACCCAGGGAAACAGTGATGGAATATATACTGCCGTGTCCTTGACATTCAACCGGTGTTGTCGTGGATCCCGTTTCAGGGCTGTTAAGTCAATTGGCTGGGGTGTGGCAAATCTTTTGTGCGGCTTGAAGCAGGAAGAATTGGATAGTGTGTTCCACTGAGCTGTGGGCAGATGCCTGATCCCGTTCGCTGTCTCTTTAGAAGCATAAGCAGAGCTCAGGCTCCTGTACCCTCCACACTGTGGGTTCTGACACTGAAGTGGGTTGTGAATATAAAGAGAAAAACTCATGCATGAAGAAGCCCTCATGAATCCTCCCTGTTTCTCAGATTACTGTTGGGAGTCATTGTTGGGCATTTCATTTTTCTTAAGATTCTTGGGGAAGAAAAAAAAGAAATTTTTTTTTTTTTGGTTACTTCCCACTGGATACCTTACGAAGAAATTGTGGGGCTGCTTTGTTATACAGCAGAAACTAACACACCACTGTAAAGCAATTATACTCCAAAAGATGTTTTTTAAAAACAAATAGTGGAACTGAAAAAAGTGAAGTGGGACATAAATTCTAAAACACCCAGAAGGTGTTGCGCTCAGAGTCAGTGCCAGCAAAATTGATTTAAGTCGTAACTCCTCCAAAAGGGGAAAGCACCCCTCTTGTAGAAAAAACCACAAAATACAAATTTTCTGCACACATTCAAATTTATGGTTCTTAAACGATTTTGTTGGATGCTGCTACGTGATGTATATCATCAATACTTCTGGTTCCCAGACGCAAAGTGGGAAATGGTGTGCTAATGAATTATAGGTTTGATTCAACGTGAAAAAAATGATTTTCAGTCAGTTTTCTTTTGTTTGTTTTAAATTCAGTTATCGTCCTCCTGTTACAAAATGTGACATTTGTCGTTGCTTTATAGGTTTAGATTTGCCAGCCCAGCACTCGGGAGGTAGTTCAATTCCTCCTGCCTACCTCGCGTACATTTAGGAAGTGTGGACCACAAAAGTGGGTGATAGTGCCTTACAGCTCAGCAATGCAAATGTTAACAAAGAGAAAACTGGAATGTTTTCAATTAGCTTTTGCTTTTAAATTGCCATTCCTCCCCAAAGTAGCTTATCACAAAAATTGCAACATAATAACTTTCTCTAATACTACTAGTCATCATGCATTAAATTGTCTACCTGCTCCAGTATCCTGCTTGTCCAAGGTGAGCTCCATGGAGGTTAATCCTGCAATTCCTCATTGCACAAGCCATTCTCATAGCTCAGGCCAATGCATTCTTTGATGAACTTTGTTATATTTGACTGACTCATGTGCTGTTGCCAGTGGCCTGGGCATCTGGCCTGCTACTTGGAAAACAAAAGACTGTCAGATTAGAGACACCCCTCTTTGGGGCCATGCACTATGGAAACTAATTGCAGCCACTGATCAAGTTGCCCAAGTCACTCAAGAAGATGTCCTCCTAATCCACATACCTTAGTAGTGCAGCTGCCCCCAGAAGGGGATTGCCTCTTGGCTGCTTCCAAGGTAATCAGGATGAAAGGGATGGGAGGTTATTTAGGTCTATATGAATATTTGAGATTCCACTCCAATTATTCCTAGGCATGATGCCTTCTTTCTCCTAACAGCAGTCCAGGCTGGACTGGTTGGTGCACCCTCAGGGTGGCAGCCCAGCCAAAAGGGGTCTAGGGGATTCAACTTTATTATTTATTTCTGGTTCAGCCACCTGGATTCTATGTGTCCCACACCCCCCTGCCCCCCTGGGAGGGGGACTGTATTTCTTGTATGGAAGCTAGGCATTAACTCTCTTTCCCAAAACACAATGACCTTCACATTAGGGATGTTTTTGTTTGTTTGTTTTGTCATTAAAGAGGTATTTAGTGGTAACATATTGTAGTTTTTTTCCATTAGAGATGTCTTTATTACCTATTTACAGTTATATTGAGATATACTTTTCACCATACTTTTCACCCTTTTATTTTTTGGCTTTTTAATTGAAGTATAGTTGATTTATAATATTATATTAGTTTCAGGTGTACCACATAGTAACTCAATATTTTAATAGATTATACTCCATTTAAAGTTATTACAAAACAATGGTTATATTTCCCTGTGCTGTACAATGTATCCTTGTTGCTTATCTATTTTATTCATAGTAAGTTTGTATCTCTTAATCCTCTACCCCTATCTTGCCCCTCTCCCCACGGGTAATCATTAGTTTGTTCTCTGTCTGTGAGTCTGTTTCTGTTATATACATTCATTTGTTTTATTTTTTAAATTCCACATTTAAGTGATATCATATAGTATTTGTCTTTGTCTGACTTATTTCACTAAGCATATACTCTCTAGGTCCATCCATGTCGTTGCAAATGGCAGAATTTCATTATTTTTTATGGCTGAGTAATATTCCATTCCACCCTTTTAAAGTACCCAATTCAATTGCTTTTAGTATATCTGTAGAGTTATGCATCCATCATCATATTTAGATTTAGAATCTCTTCATTATCTCCCCTCTAAAACCCCACACCCCTTAACCATCACTCCCAAGTTCTCCCATCCTCTACAACCCTAGCCAACCACTACCCTTATATTTTTTTCCTCTGTAAATTTGTCTATTCTGGAAATTTCCTATAAATATTATCATACAATATGTGGTCATTTGTGACTGGCTTCTTTCACTTAGCATAATTTTTTTAAACTGAGTTACTATCTTTAACTGGGTCATTTATTATTAAGTAGTTTTATATCTATTATGTTAAATATATATGTATATATATATGATACAAGTTCTTTATCAGATATATAACTTGAAAAAATTCTTCTTCCATTATGTGGGCTGTCTTCACTTTCTTGATGGTTTCCTTTAAAGCACAAAAGTTTCTCATTTTCATTATGCTCAGTTTATCTATTTTTTGTTGCTGTTGCTTGTGATTTTGGTGTCATATTTACTCTTTGTAGTTTGAATCTGCATTTCTCTAAAAATAGTGAACATCTTGTCATGTGCTTTTTTTGTCATTCGTATCTCTTATGTGAAGTGTCTGTTCAAATCTTTTGTGCTTTTATTTTTTTAACTGGAGTTTTATTTTCTTATGTTTTAGTTGTGAGAATTCTTTATGTGTTTTGGATACAAGTCCTTTATCAGTGTGCTTTGCAAATATTTCTTCCCTGTTGGTGGCTTGTCTTTTAATATTCTTCGTTTTGCCTTTTGAAAAGCAGAAGGTTTTACATTGATGTAGTCCAATTTACAACTTTTTAAAAATATGATTCATACTTTTGGTATTTTACCTAAGAAATGTTTCACCAATTTAAGGTCACAAATATATTCTTCTATGATTTTTGTTATTTTAAGCTCAAGATTTAGGTCTGTGATCCACTCCACAATTACTATATATGGTGCAAGATGTGGACCAATGTTCATTTTTGTGTGTGTGGGTATGCTACTGTTCTAGAACCACGTGTTGAAAAGATCGTCCTTTATGCATTGAAATAGCTTTGCACCTTTATTCCTGGATTTGAGCAGTTTGATTACTTTCTTTCTTAGCGTGGTTTCCATCGTGTTTCTTCTGCTTGAGATTTGTTCAGCTTTTTGGATTCATGGGGTTATAATTCTCATCAAATTCAGAAAATTGTAGGCCATTACTTGTTCCCCTGTCTCTTATTTCCTACTGGGATTTCAGTTACATATATGATAGACTGCTTGATATTGTCCCATCTCACTGAAGCTCTGTTTGTTTAAAATTTTTTGGGGTATTTTTTTCTTTCTGTGTTCAGTATTGATAATTACTATTGCTGAGACTTCAAGTTCACTAATATTTTCTTCTGCTGTGTCTAATCTGTTCTTATTCTCATCTACTTTTTCTTTTTTTTAATCACTAGAGGTTCAATTTGGGTCTTTAAAATTTTTCTCCTTATCATGCTCTTGCTTTTCTTTTTCTTCTTGAACGTATGGAATACATTTATAAAAGCTGTTTTACTGTCCTTATCTGTTAATTCTATAACCTTTGTCATTTCTCGGTCTGTTTCTATTGAATGATTTTTCTTCTGATTATGGCCCATATTTTCCTGCTGCTTTGAATGCCTGACGTTTTTGCATTGGATGCTAGACATTTTGAATTTTATGTTCTTTAGTGCTTTTTGCAGGGTGGGGAGAGGGAGGTTATTCTTTTAAGTGCTTTTGGAGTTTGTTCTGGAATATAGTTCATTTACCTGGAAACTCTTTTATCCTTGACAGGATTGCTTTTAAGTTTTGTTAAGCTGATGTCAATGACTGAATCTTTGTGTCTCCTCCAAGTTGATATGTTGAAGTTCTATTCCCCAAAGTGCTAATATTTGGAGGTAGTATTTTTGTTTAGATGATGTCATGAGGGTAGGGACCCCATGGTGGGATTAGTGTGCTTATAAGAAGAGGAAGAGGGACCAGAGCTTGCTCTCTATTGCATGAGCACCCTGTGAGAAGGCTGCAAGCCAGGAAGAGAGCCCTCACCAGGAACTGACTCTGTTGGCACTTTGATCTTGGACTTTCCAGGCTGCAGAACTGTGAGAAATAAATGTCTGCTGTTTAAGCTATGCAATCTGTCAAATTTTGCTAGCAGCCTGAGCTGACTAAGACAGCAAGTCCAGAATGGCCTTTACATTTGTCCCACTGCTGAGGTAATTCCCTGTTGAGGACTCCACTCAGTGCTCTGGATATCCAGAGGTCTTTCTACGCTAGCTGATGAGATACAAATAATTGCTGTCCCTGGGGGGTGTACCACCTGCTCCTTTCCAGTGTTTTTCCCTCTGACATTGGTAGCTACTTTGCATGCGTGCACACATCAATATAGTTAAGCACTTAAGAAGAATCCTCTGAAGATTTCCTCAGTTCTCTCTCGGTTCAGCTCTCTGTTCTCTAGTACCCTGCCGTGAAAAATTTATCAGCTTTGGACTCACCAAATATTGAACGTTATTCCTCAACTCAGGAAGTCCACTGGGCTCTGAGTTTCTCCTCCCTGCACTGTGGCCTGCTATGCACTCCAAGTATTAACCTGGCCATCCCTTTTTCTGCCTCCCTTCTCTCAGAGATTACTGTCCTAGGATACCATTTACCCTATGACTGAAAACTGCTATCTCATGTATTTGCCCAGTTTTTCGTTTGTTTAGGTAGAAGGGTAAATCAGGTTCCTGTTAATCCACTGTGCGGAAGCAGAAGTTTGCATCCTACCCTGAAGGGCGTGTTGGGGGAAGCTGCTGGCTTCAATGCACTGCAGGAGCTGGACACTTGGGAAGTCACCCATGCTACCAGAGTTGGGTGCTAGGGGAACTGCCCACTGCAAAGCTTGGCCAGCAAGCACTCCAGAACCAGGACGCAAAATCCTCTCCTCTTGTAATGTCTCTCCAATGCCCTCTACTGACAAAGCTTAACATCATGCTATCTGGTAGAGAAATATTCAAGGGGCCCATATATCCATTTTCCCAGAGCAGGTAATGAAGTATGAATTTAGAGTTAAGAGGCAATAAATTGATAACTGGCATACATATTGTGGAGGATTGCTGCCTATCAGTATTTCAAAATTAGGTGGCCATCTGATAAGTTTAGATCTATAACATCAATTAAATGCTTTTCATGAAAAATTTTGAGCTCAAGTTTTAGGTAACTAAGATTTAATTAGCTCTAAGAAGAAAAGAGCAGCTTCATCCTTTCCTAGCAAAGACAAAATAAACTTTAAAGTAGCATGCTATACTTGTCTCCATTTTTCCTTATTATTTGGTATAAGAGGAGAGGAAGGCAACTAATGTCATTGAGCTGCTTCTATGTGCCAGGTGATTTGCATATATAATTATCGGAAACCCTCAAAACTACCCTGTGAAGAAGGTTGGCTGTCTGTCATTTTATAGGTGAGCAAATAAGATTGAGGCAATTTGCATGCATAAGGATCTCCTGGGGAGCTTGCTAGTTATGAAGATGATTTGACCAGCCCACGGTTTCTAATTCAGTGCTTAGGGATGAGATCCAGGAATGCACATTTTAAACAAACACCCAGGAGATTCTGTTGCATATGGTCCATGGGCCACATTGTCAGAAACACATATTTCAATAACTTGTTCAAGGTTAAAGAGTTCAGGGGCAGGTTTCAGACTGAACGGACTACTGTCTCTAACCATGCCCATCCTTTTTCCACCTGCCATATCAAACTGTGGATAAGTAGTGAGAATAGGAAAACAATTATTGGGCTTAAATTTATTAGTTTCAGGCCCACCTTAGACCTATGTACAGTTGTCCCTTGGTATCCACGGGAGATTGGTTTGAGGGATCCCCCCCCAACCCCCCGGCTTATACTAATGTCCATGGATGCTCAAGTCCCTTACAGTTGGCCCTCAGTATCTGAGGGTTCTGCATGTGATAATCCAGGCTCCACGGATCAAAACTGTTCAATCTGCAGTTGGTTGAATCTGCGGATGCGGAACCCATGGATACGGAGGGCCAACTCTATCAGGGAGATAATCAGCTAATGAACGAGCAGCTGTTTAAAGATGAACCCAGAACTAACAGACTGTGTTTCAGGAACAATATTTTATTGGAACAGCACTGGGTGAGTTAGTTCACTCTTGTGATAATGTAGTATGTTCCTTCTTTTACTCTTAGCTCATTGGTAGACTCTCAGTGTGACTTTAGAAAAATCAGTTAATAAACAGTGGGAGATCTCCTTCTTCATCTAGGTAGTCAATGGCCGTTGTTATAAATTACACTATTAAATTGTCAGATAATGTGAATATTCAAAAATGAAAATTTCTGAGACCACCAGTTTTCAAAGAAATTTTTTATCTTTCAAAGTTAATTGTCAAATGCTAATCGATAATGCTTATTTTCTTAAGTGGCTCCAAATGAGATAATTTTAGACGTTTTCTTGTTGAATGATGCATCATGCAGTATTAGGGATGAGGGAATGGAACTAAGCTGTGTTTTTGGGTTAGGCAGTCATATCTCATTTTAGAGCATTTGGAGACTGCTGCATTATTAAATAGATGCATTCCACGTGTGGGTGAGTCATTTAGTCTTGGTTCTGCCTTTGGTGTGCAAATGTGATGTTTGGAGACACTTTCTTTGAGTTATTGAGTATCTTTTTCTACAAAAATGGAAAGAGAGTGTCTAAGGCAAAGCAAGGTTTTGTGTCAATCAAATAAATGGGCCTGAATAAAACTTTGTATTAGGATTATGTCATCCCTGGCACATACAGGTTGATTTTTGTTTACCTTTATTTGATAAAAAACTCTACTAGAGAAGACCATGTCTTTTCATGGGTAGAATAACTCAATTTCATAAAGTTCTCCTCAAGTTAATCCATAAATGTAATGCCATTCTAACAATCTCTTAACCAGATAAATTGATTATAAGTGTCACGTGAAAAAAAAAATAAAGTAAGAGTGGCCAGGAATTAAAAAAGAGAAGGGAGACTATCTCTATCAGATATCAAAACATATTCTAAAGCTACAAAAATTAAAACACTGTGATATTGGCACATGGCTATAAAAACAGATAAATAAAACAGAATAGGAAGTTCTATTACACATACATACTTACAGTACAAATTTGTACAGGACATAGGAGGAGAAAATATGGAGTACAGGTAAATGGGTTTTGGATTACCTTGATAATTATCTGGGAAAAAAGTGGATTTCCATCCTACATGTTATAAACATAGCAACCTACAGATTGATTAAAATTTAGAAGTTAAAAATGGGAATTAACAGTATTAGAAAATATACATAAAATTTAAAAATTTAAATAGGGAAATCCTCCCTAAGAATGAATAATGCCATAAAGGAAGGACTGATAAATTTGAATCAATAAGAAAACTAACAACCCAACAGGAAAATGGAGAAAAGATGTAAAAGGAGAATTCATAGGGCTTCCCGGGTGTTGCAGTGGTTGAGAGTCTGCCTGCCGATGCAGGGGACACGGGTTCGTGCCCAGGTCCGGGAGGATCCTGCACGCCGCATAGCGGCTGGGCCCGTGAGCCATGGCCGCTGAGCCTGCGCGTCCGGAGCCTGTGCTCTGCAGCGGGAGAAGCCGCGACAGTGAGAGACCCGTGTACCAAAAAAAAAAAAAAAAAAGGAGAATTTATAGTCAGGGAAATAGAAACAGTTCTCAAACTAACAAAATGGCATTCAACTTTATTTATAATAAGGGAAATAGTAATTAAAACTATAATGACGCATCATTTTTTTGTTGTTACCTATTACATTAATAATATATACTGCATTGGGTAGCAAGTGGAGAAACAGACTCTCTAATACATTGCCAATGGGAATGTAATTTGAGTGCAGTCTCTATGGAGTGCAGTTTAGCAATGCCTTTCAAAATGTAAAATGCTCCTACCCTTTGACTTTCTCTGTATTTATCTCAAATATACACACATGTATGAAATGACGTCTATACAAGTGTATCTACCAGAGCACTGTGTGTTGGGAACAACTTACAATTCTGTCAAGACGGTAAAGAAAGTTATGTTGTGTCCATATTAGGGAAAACTACACAGTCATTGAAAAGAATGGGGCAGCTCTTAATGTATTGATACAGGAAATACGTTGTCAGTGTTAAAAAAGGTACAGAACAATGAGCAGAGCATGTTACCGTTGGGGTAAACAAAATGTGTGTGTGCATGTGTGTGTGTACATGCATGTGTGTGTAAGTGTATATACATGTATAGAGTATATGTGTGCAAGCATTTACATGTTAACATATAAAGTGTCTCTGGAAGATACACAAGAAGTTAGTGACAGTGATTGCCTCATGGAAGGTAAACTGGGAGCCTGGAGGAGACCAGAGGGAGGTACTCTGACTTTGATGGTATTCTTTTGGATCTCCTTCTAATGTTGTCATGAGAATGTATTACTTACCTTTTTTTAATGTGTGTTTTTTTTTTAAATGGGTCTGATCAATGATCATTTTGGAGAACTTCTAAGATGACCTGATCTCAAAATGGCTTCCCCAGAACTCATGATCTCCTTTGCCAAAGAGTAGGAAAGACACCACTAGAAATGAGTATATAGTTGTTTTTGTCTTGGTTCCTGTTTTAAAGGACAGCCATAAGTATTTCAGGAACAGTCCTTGCATTTATGCAAAGCACATCCTCACATACATCCTGTTTTGGTCTCAGTGCAGTGTTAAGATAACATGAGATACGATCCAGACATAGCCCGGGGTGCTGGGAGCCCAGAGTCTCACTGTCAGTCATCACTGAGACCAGCATTAGAACACATCTTCTGTGTTGCCCTTATTATTTTATCATTCTACCTGTTTTATCATTTGTTTTATGTTTTATCTTCTTTACCTGTTTTATATATTTATCATCTTTCATTTTTCAAATGAGCCTCAGATGTTACCCATTACATTAATGATCTGTGTCCTAAGAACCAGAGCCTGAGAGTTAAATAAATTGTGCATGTTCATGTAGTACGCATCTAGAGCAGGGATTTGAACCCCAGTTTGCTTAATGTTGTGGCTTTTTCCTTTTCTGCAGTTGTCACGCATGACTCTTTTCAAATGAGCACCTGGTGGTATGTCCGTGTACCTGTCTCCCAGGTAAAGTACTGCGCTTAGTATCTACAGATTGAGCGCCTCTTCTTGAGCCCGGTTCTGTGCACAGAGCTGGGTTACGGCAGCTGTTCCAGTCACCAGAGGACAAACACATATGGGTGCTGTCAGCTGCCGACACATGTCCAGTCACCACCCTTCTCTGCCCTGGACTGCTGCCTGGACCATGGTTGACGCTGCACATGTGTTCCTGTTGGGCAGGTGGCATCCCATACTTCCTGGTCACCTCATGATTTGTTTTTGCTTTTTCAAAATGAAAATTACTTCATTAGGTTTTTATTTTGAATTCTAAAGATAATATGTTTTCTTAAAGAGTAAGAAAGTCAGGCAATAGAGAGTGGTAAAGTGGAGAAAATGAAAATAATCCAAAAGCCCACTGCTAAGACCTGAATACTGTTAACTTTTGACAGTGTACTATCGGACTTCCTGCTATGGGTAGAGAAGATGTAGGTAGGTCTTGTGTATACAGACTGAAGCATTTTTGTATATTTTACTTTTCTCACTTAATAAATCACAGTCAATTATGTTATCAAATCACTGACTTTAATAAATATAGGGTGTTTTGTCATGTAGGTAAACTACATTTAATTAACTTACTCCCAAAGTTTTGCTACTGTGAGCAATGCTGTAATGTAACTTTTTTTTCTTGTGGTACTCTGGCCTCTCACTGCTGTGGCCTCTCCCGTTGCGGAGCACGGGCTCCAGACGCACAGGCTCAGCAGCCATGGCGCACGGGCCCAGCCGCTCCGCGGCATGTGGGATCTTCCCGGGCCGGGGCACGAACCCGCGTCCCCTGCATCGGCAGGCGGACCCTCAACCACTGCGCCACCAGGGAAGCCCTATAATGTAACATTTTAACATAACTATACACACTTGTCCTATTATTTCTGAAGGACTGATTCTTATAAATGGAATTGCTGAATCACTTGTAACTACTCTGAATTAACTTGGAGAAAGAAACTTGAACTTGAGGTCCCACTGTAGATGCCATTAAAAAAAGGACTTCCTGCTCTTTTCAAGTACTTCTCCTTACTTTTCTTAGTAGCTTCTGTATCTGTGTTCAAATGTCCACATTTTCATTATAGTTTTTCTTACTTTGCCTCTGTCTCTGGACTGTCACTTCTACTATTTTCCTTTATGTAGCATTTACCTTCTGGGAAAAAAACAACAACGGTTGCTTTGGAGTTTGTTTTATCATAACTTTTCTTTTTAAATGAATTTCCATTTGTTGTGTCTGATTTTCCTTAGTGGAGACAGCAGAGGTCTGCAGAGCAGCTTAACGAAGCCATCTGTGTGTACGGAAAAGCAGAGACAATTAAAACCTGTTGACAACTTTGGGCAAAGCTGCAGGCCTCATGTTCTGTAATTTATGTGAAAAGCTAAGGAACAATCGGTTCAAGCCGGTTCTACAAAGAGACACAGCCTGTAACATGCTTTTGGCAGTTCAGCATCTTTGCACCACAGCAAAGGGTATCTGAGTCCAATGAATTCTGAGATGTGCTGTAGAAGCTCGTGAACAGGGCCTGTGAAAACAAACGCACACTTTGCCACGAAGGCGAGATGGGAGTTGTTGCTGCCTTTTCCAGTTTTCAGCTAACTCTATTTTTGTTGAATAGACAAACGTGTGTCTGGTATCTCCATCTCACTTCTTAGCATGTGTTTATATCAGAGGTACGAAGAGCCCTTTCCAATATTTGCCGTGGGATGTGCTGGTGTGATTAGGGACACACAGATGGCAAGGATGCTTGGGAAGGCAGTAATGTGTGTTTAAATTTCAGCTCTGCTCTCTCCCAGCTGGGGCACCTTGGTTTACTCTCTGTTTCTTATGTTTTGAAGTGTAGGAAACAATACCTGGCTTACAGTATTGATACGATGGCTGAGGTTATATGTAAGATGCTGATTACCTTTCCACCTATCCTTTCTCATCTCTCTGTTACCTTCCATGTCCTGTTATGTGGTTCCCACTCCTATCCCTCCGTGGAAATTGCTCTGCCCAGGTCACAGTGCCATCTTTGTTACGAGATCACTGGCTCTGTCCTAGGTAGCTTCTCAGGAACACTGACCAATTCCACTATCTTGAAGCATTTCTTCACGTGGCTTCCAAGAACACTGACAGTTTCATTCTCCCTCTGTGGACACTTCTTCTCAGTCTCACTATTTGCACGTTGAAAGTTGATGGGACTCAGTTTCTGCCTTGGATCCTCTGCTTCTTCTATACACCCTTGCTATACTGTCCCATTCATATCCATGACATCAATTATCATCTATATATTGGAATGATCACTACACAATTTAGGTTCAAACACATATCCCAGCTCCAGATGGCATTGCTTGGGTACCACATGTTGGTGCAGAAAATGCAGAGGTCATATCCATCACCACCCCCCACTTCCCTAGCCCAGCCTCAGCTCCCTTCTCCTGTATGGGTGTCTCAGAGAGCCAGCAGGCCTCCGGCGGGGGAGGAGTCTGGTCGAGCCTGGCCCTATCTTGGGTTCTGCTGGCTTGTTGAATACTGCCTGCTGAGCAGAGGCTGAATTTGGTGCATTGTATGTAAAGTGTGGACAGTGGACAAAACCCCCATCTTCACAGCGACCCCTAGTGATGGGGTAAAGTCTTGTCCTGACGGTAGTGACACTTTGAGAGTGGGTTTCTCACTTCCTAGGGGTCCTATCAAGGAAGGGGACTCCCATACAACTTGAGCAAAGCCTGCAGGATTAAAAATCACTCCATATGCTCCCCAGGGCACTTCCTCAGGGTACCAGGGTCAGAGCAGCAGGAGAAGATCTGGCATTGGTCACGTAATACCATAAGATTACTTCCCATGCACAGAACAGCTGGATACAGAAGCATCTCTGATGACATGAGGCCACACACATACACAGAAGCACTGGAGTCTTCCTTGGAGAGGAGATGAGGCCATTCAGGAGTGTGGAGGCAACAGAGCCTTCCATGGAAGAGGGGGCCACATGGAGGGGAGTGTTGCCTGTGCTG
Organism: Neophocaena asiaeorientalis asiaeorientalis; assembly: GCF_003031525.2. Classification (NCBI taxonomy): domain Eukaryota; kingdom Metazoa; phylum Chordata; class Mammalia; order Artiodactyla; family Phocoenidae; genus Neophocaena; species Neophocaena asiaeorientalis. The sequence continues at coordinate 1,219,059 of NW_020171817.1, forward strand.
GGGAAGCTGAACTAGCAGGTGGGTCCAGATCATGATGTCAGTGGTGCTGCCATGAGTGCTGATGTGAGCCCTCTTTCAGCAGACCTTGGAGTGAAGCCAGCCCCATGTGTTCATGTTCTGAAAAGGGAGAATATGATCCTTCTCTCCCGATCCTTATGTGCTGAAGGTGTCAGGGATTGGTTCACCCACATGGCCACTTTCTAGCCTGGTCACGTGATACCTAGGTTGGGAGAGACTGCAGCTTCGTAGTCCCCTTTGCTGTCATGAGCCACTAACATTGTTCCCATTATTTGTTACCACGGCAGAACCTAGCTTATCCTGACTAATACTCTTTCCCACTCAGGCATATACTCTCTTGAATAGTACAGGCAGTTTTTAAAAGACATTTAAAACACAAAGGCCCTATTATACCCCTCTAATAAGACAGTGAGGTCCACACTTACCTAACTAAAGGGGGAACCAACCAAAATATTCTTCACCAAATAGGAAAGATCTGCATTAAGATGATTTTCTCTTTGTTCCAGGACATTGAAGTTACTGGCAACTTTTCTCAACAAGGAAAAGAAAAACCTCTGCAAAGAGATGCTGTTAGGGTATGTCAACCTTGTCTCCAGCCCAGTTCTCTCTTGGGCTTTGGACACATCTTTTCCTGCCTACTTTACTTGGATATCTCACTGGCATCCCAGACACCATAGGTGCAAAATTAAAATCATTGCTTTCACTCCCAAACAGGCTCCTCTTACTGTGTTGTCTATCTCAGTGAATGTTTCCATGTCCATCCAATTGAATCATCTGACCCCCTTGTTTTCCTTTGCCCTCACACTAAAGCTTTTGCCCAGATCTGTGGTTTCTCCCTCCCTGTGTCCCCACTACTATTCTTTGTACCCACCACAATTATTTATTTCTTTTCTAGATCAGTGTAAGCCTTCTCGTGGGTCTCCTCGTGGCAAGCCTCTCCTCTTTCCTATCCATGCTTTACGTTGCAGCCTGAGTGACATCTCTACAAGCAGATCTGATCAAAATACTCCCCTGTTGAAAGCCCTTTAGTGGTTCCCCATTGCTCTCAGAAGAAAGATAAACCTTTAAAATGTCTACAGATCTCTGATTTGGTCCCTGCTTCCCTTTCTGGTTAGTCTTTGACTCATGTCCCATGTTCAACCACACTGAATGTAATTGTAAGATTCATACTTTTAAAAAATCTCTTGGCCTTTTTCTCTACAGCTGGAACACTTCTCTCGTTTCTCACCTAATAATCCTACTCATTTATTTATCCGTATCTTAGATCTTACTTCCTCTGGGAAGCCTTCTTTGACTCACCCAGGCAAGAATAGGTGGCCTCTGTGGATTCCTTTTACAACCTGTTCTAGGGCTTATTGCTGTATAACTCTGTCATAATTGCCTGTTCCTGTCCCTCACTGAAATAATATGCATCAGCTGTTTACATCTATGTTGTTTAATCCTCACAACAATCCCTTGAGATAAATAATATTTCCATTTCAGAACAAGGACACCAAGGAACAAGAAGTGAGGTAAGTGTTTTAAAAGTCAGTCACCTAGTTAATGGTGACGTGGGACTTGAACCCTTATGTGTCTGCGTCCTAAGCTCTTAGGCTTAACCACTGGTCTGTCTTACACAACTGCAGTGCTCATAGGGGGTCAATCTGTATTGCTCACTGCTATATTCCCAGGGCTTAGCGCACTGTCTGGCACACAGCAGGTGCTCAGTAACTTAGCTAAATAAATGAATTAAAGAAACAATGAAAAGGTACCCGAGTAATGACGGCTCATAGAAAAAACTAGCTATGAAACTAGCTATTTTTTATAGCTCTTATGCACAACAAAGCAGAAAAACAGGAAGAAAAGTCAAGTGGTATCAGCTTGTTCTCTAGATGGACTATTAGGAAACATCTCAGGGAAGATCCAGGAAGCAGGAAGTGGAGTGTGCACTGCTTTTGAAACAGAGAGGCAGTTTTCCGTGGAGCAGAACTTGCTGGGCTTGGGGCCCTGCTCTTGGCAGTTCAGGGTCTCACTCTAATAAACTGCTGGGTCACAAAAGAACCCAGCTTCACCACCGTTTGACAGGATGCTGTACAGTCCCCCGCGTTTCCTTCAGGACAACGGGCTAAAAAGAAAATCAGCATTTATGGGAAAAGAAAAGGTTTCCAATGAGTTCAAAACCAACTTGCATTTGGCTAATGTTTAAATATAAGGAAACTACATGCTTTTTAAAGTAGGAATTTGTGTACGGCAAGTAACGCTGGTAGGGTTTTTGGTACTTTTGAATTTACGTCAAGGGTGAGTTTTAACATTATAAATTAAGAACTTCATCCAAGTAACACGTGCACGGGGAAAATAAAATTGAATGCAGGATTTATAAGGAAAAGCTCTCATCTCCTGCCACTCCTGTCCTCACCGCAGTCTACTCTGTGGAAGTAAACACTCTTACCTGGCTCTCCTGTTAGTTTTTCTGGCCAACAAAGGCCGTATTTCCAAACATGATCCTTATTGTTGCTGTGTTTCTAAATACACTTATTACTTGATTTCTTGACTGGTCACACTGGGTGTGATGAGCAGGTTTCTGATGTTCAATGTCCTTTGAATACCTTTCTCTAGTTGGAGATTTTCCACGTGATGGGTCCCACCTCATCCAGGCAGAAGCCCAGACTCATTCTCCAGCCTCCCTTTGCCAGAAAGGAGCAAGTTTGCGGCACAGGCTTGCTAACTAGATACACCTGCAGGGTACTGGGCTGCAGCCCAGAAGGGAGAGGAGTGAGGGAGTTGGTATTACAGGGAAACCACTTTCTCTGCTGAGTGTGGCAGAAGTCTTCCAGCTCCTGGGGGCAGCAGAGACATAACTTCTTCCATCCAGGACTGAGGGTCGTTGGGAGGGGCTGCAGAGGCTGTGCCAACCACGGGGGTGGGATTGGGGGGGGTTCCTAAGAGCAGCCTGTATGTAACCAGTCACTGCAGAGCCATTGAAGGAGCTAACATGTGCTTTGCCTTCCCTGTGCCACTTCTGCAGTGGAGCAGGGCTCAGAATTGTGTGAAACTTCAGCCAGTTCTCTGAGCTTCTAGGAGATTCTCTGAGCTGCCCAGGACCCTCTAAGGAATTGATTTCCTGTTTAAACTTGTCATCCTGTGTTCTGCTGTTTGCAAAAAAAAGGACTACTGGTCATTTTGATCAAGATATTGACCACTGCCATTGAGAATGAGGATCTATCTTATTGTTATACACACCTGACCTCCTCTCCTTTCAATTTTTGGCGATTATATTTTAATTTTTAATTCTTCTGCTGGTTGCCTTTGTAACAGTAAATACGAATAATAAATTTATTAATATTCCATAAACTTTATCTTTTCTGCCCTGATTTATTGAGAGATAATTGACATGTAACACTGTGTAAGTTTAAGGTCTACAACATACTGATTTGATACACTTGCATGTTGCAAAATAGTAACTACTGCAGTATTGCACTAGCTAACGCCTTCATCGCATCACATAATGACCTTTTTTTTGTGTGGTGAGAATCTGCTCTCTCAGCAACTTTCAAATATATAATATAGTATTACTAACTATAATAGCCACGCTGTACGTTAGATCCCGAGAACTCACTCATCTTATAACTGAAAGTTTGTACCCTTTGATCAACATCTCCCCCACCCCAGCCACTAGTAACCACCACCCTCCTCTCGCATAAACTTTATCTCTTGATTCAGCACTTACAGGATCCTGCTCCCCTACCCTTCCCTCCATCTGCTATCACCCTTTCACTTCCCATCTTCTGCCAGCTGTAGCTGTGTTTTTACTTTGTCAGTTGATAACATTTAAATTCTATTCTATAATCATAACTAAATCTGCTGTGCTTTATCTCTCGGTGGATTCTAAAACTAGAAAACTAATAAGCAGCATTGACATTATTAAGACTCTATAAATGTTGACTTCAGAGACGAGAGGAGAGCTAATGGTTACATTTCCTGCCCTATAGGTCTAATGTCATGCTTCCCAGTGTACGTGAAACAGAATGTTCCTAGCTTCAAGGTCATATGGATTTTTCTGTTCTTACACTTTATCAGTCATTCAAAATCAAGTCATATCTTTCTTGACCTCAGTTTTGGACCTTGACTTTTTTTTCCTTATATTTACCAGGTGCTTCTAATTGGAATTCTTTTTTCTTACTTAAAAAGAATCGTAGGTCTCTACTATAACTTCATACACACTCAGCCTTTCAGTAATTACTACTGTATAAAATCCCTTTACCCGCCCCCCTACCCTCCACAGTAAGGTCCCTCCCAGAATGCTCTAATCTGGACCTGTTGTTTGCCAGACTCCTTGGACCTCTGTTCAGTGACCTCCTGGATTAAGGACCAGTCCTGGATTCCATGTCATCGTTTTGGTCTTGCTGGTTTTACAGCAGTATATATTCAGAAGACTTCCTCAGACAGTATATAAATTGGGTCTTTGTATGTCTGAAATTATTTTTATTTTACTCTCACACTGCATTGCTAGTTTGCCTGGGTATAGAATTATTGAGTTCAGAATTTTTTTTTGCTCTTAGAATTTTGAAAACATTGATTCATTATCTTCTGAATCTAATGTGACTAAGGAAAAGTTGGGTGGTTCCTTGCATTTTCCTTTGGAAGGTTTTATAATTTTTTTTCTGTCACTGGTATTCTGAAATTACAAGAGATGTGCTGCTAGCTGTATAGCTATTTTCATTCATCCTGGTCAGTACTCAATAGACTTATCAAATATGAGGATTTGCCTCTCTTAGTTTGAAGAAATGTCCTATTATTTCTTAAAAAAAAAAACTCCCATCCATGTTCTCTGTTCCCGTTTTCTGCAGTTTCGCTTAGCCAACTGGTGGATTCCTGCAACTCCTGCATTAATCTTCTATAAATCTTATCCCTCAAATTTGCTATTTCTTTGCCATGTGCTTTAAACATTAAGGGAGTTTTTTGGCTTTGTATTTCATCCCTTCTTTTGAATTTCATATTTTATGTATTACATTTTTAATTTATAAGAATTTTTCCTGTTCTCTACTTGTTCCCTTTTCAATTATACTACTCTTGTTTTATGAATATGACATTGTCTCAAATATCTTTGAAGATATTCATTGAATATTTAAAAAGTCTTCTAGTTCTTGAATTAGTTCTGTTCCTATGAGACTTTATATGTTTTTTTTTCTCTTTAATTAATTAATCTATTTTTGCTGTGATGGGTCTTCGTTTCTGTGCATGGGCTTTCTCTAGTTGCGGCGAGTGGGGGCCACTCTTCATCGCGGTGTGCAGGCCTCTCACTGTCGCGGCCTCTCTTGTTGCGGAGCACAGGCTCCAGATGTGCGGGCTCAGTAGTACCTCTTTAATTAATTAATTTATTTTTGCTGTGATGGGTCTTTGTTTCTGTGCATGGGCTTTCTCTATTTGCGGCGAGTGGGGGCCACTCTTCATCGCGGTGTGCAGGCCTCTCACTGTCGCGGCCTCTCTTGCTGCGGAGCACAGGCTCCAGATGTGCGGGCTCAGTAGTTGTGGCTCACGGGCCCAGTTGCTCCGCAGCATGTGGGATCCTCCCAGACCAGGGCTCGAACCCGTGTCCCCTGCATTAGCAGGCAGATTCCCAATGGCTGAGCCACCAGGGAAGCCCCGAGACTTTATATGTTTTGACCTTTTAACTTCCGTCTAGTGGTTGTCCTCAAATGTCTGGTGATCGTGTTGGTACATTCATGTTTAAGAGTGAAGATTGGGCTTCCCTGGTGGCGCAGTGGTTGAGAATCTGCCTGCTAATGCAGGGGACACGGGTTCGAGCCCTGGTCTGGGAAGATCCCACATGACCCGGAGCAACTGGGCCCGTGCGCCACAACTACTGAGCCTGCGCGTCTTGAGCCTGTGCTCTGCAAAAAGAGAGGCCGTGACAGTGAGAGGCCCGTGCACCGCGATGAAGAGTGGCCCCCGCTCGCCACAACTAGAGAAAGCCCTCGCACAGAAACGAAGACCCAACACAGCAAAAATAAATTAAGTTTTTTAAAAAAGAGTGAAGGTTAATTGCATAATGATAACTGTCAGTGTGGGTTTCTTCTGAATTTGAGTTGATATCCTATTGGATAGGCTTCTCTCCTGAGTGGGAAGGCAGACAAGGAACTCCACGCAAATACACAGGACTAACTCACCGTCAGGATGTGCTTTAGGATGTACATGAGGGAACTAGCCTGGGGTTGGACATTCTGCTTATCTCCTGCCAAAAATGCAGGACAAGGAGACCAACACTCACACTGAAACAGATCCCTCTTCCGCTGGTTCATTCATTTCCTTTAGAGAAGAGCTTCCAGTTAGTTTTCCTCCCTCTTAAGGTAAAAGCCTACGTGGAAGGCGGACAACTCACTCCACCCCGAGATGCTCAGGGCATTCTGGGAGGGTGACTGGCAGCCGCTCCCATGAAGTCCTCACACTCACATTTGGGTTTTGGCTTCCTCTGCTCTGTTTCATCCACTTACGTGTTTCCATCTGCTTTCATATTCAAGTAATGTGTTGAAGTCTTTCGTCTACAAAAGACCTTCCTTCCCAGTTTCTTCACTGCTACAGATTTCTTTCTTTCTTCGCTCCAACACTGTCATTTTAGTGGAATCTCTGGCAAGGAGGGTAACATTCTCATAGGCTCAATCAATCGTCTTGCACCAGACACGTCCTCACCCTGGGATGGTGTTTTTGAAAATGAATATCATTGGTCAAAGTCTATTCATCTCTTATCTGTATTCCTCTGCTTAAAATGATATTTCTGGAGACAAGAATAGAATCTTGGTTAGAAAGAAAAAGGAAGGAAGAAAGCAAGAAAGGAAGGAAGCAAGGAGGGAAGGAAGGAAAAAGAAAGAATTAAAAGGAAACAAGGAAATGAAAGAAATTTAGACAAAACCCAGCAGTACACACGGTCTCTTAAACATTTTTGATAAGCAGTTGAAAATAACCTACATTATTAATCTCATTGAAAGACCTTGGTCTCACTGACCACCTTACAGTGTGCCACAAATATTATTAAATGAGCAACTTTCAAGAAAAACTTAGTCCTTCATACATGGGACAAGTGCTCTTGCCAACAAGACCTCTAGCACACAGAAAACATATACTCCAGAGCGTCTGTAGGAGAACACAGATAAACCAATCCACCCAAGCTATTCAGGGTTACATCAAGGCCCTACTTGATTACAGGACTAGAGAACACTGAGATTGCAAGGGTAAGGTTCAGTTTTAAAAAGTGTACCTTCTACTTCACTTACTTCCTTTCCACGAACTTAATTCTGACCCTAAAACTCTATTTTAACTAGGATGCAGAAAATCGGACCTCACCCGCTACTGTGGCTTTCTTCCTTTCTAGGCAGCAACAGAATCGTGGAGCCCAGAATATGAGGAGGAGCCAGTCTATCCATTACACGAATGCCGACATTTTCAAAGATCTTTGCGTGAGTATTTGTCCAGAGGGGAAATTCAGTACTTTAGGTACCGTTTCCCTCTGAGATGTAGTTATCTCTTTGATGTCTTGGACTTGTATGGGGTCTCCCTTTCTTGAGAGATCTATAGACCTTTCATCTCTCCCTAAAACACTGTCTGCCCTTTCTTGAGGCAATGAATCCAGAAGACTGTCTGCTTGCAGAGAGGTAAGGGAGTGGGCTGGAATAGGAGATACAGGGGGTAGAGGGGGAAAATATCAGAAGGAAAAAAATCAGTTAATGTTTCAAAAATACCATCATGCCATAGTGTGTATGTTCAAACGTAAACGTATACCCACTGGGTTATGTGGGGGAATTCAAAATGGCATCCAGCTTGGAATAGGTTTGGAGGGTTAGGGCAGGGCGGGGATGGGAGACAAACAGGGGGATTTTTCTGAAGGCCATTCCACAGAAACTACGACAGACCTCTTGAATCACTGGAGTACAAGAAGAAAATAGCCCCCGGTTGTAAGGGACTGGTCATTAACCATGCCCCCTTTCACAGAGGGCTTTGTCAAAGTTGTGTTACACGACATTCACGAGGATTCCTGAGCCCACCACTGATGTTCCTGGAGGTTACGAGCGTGTAGAACAGTCACGTTATGTGGAAATGTCTCTAATCGTTACAGGGGAAGGGCAAACATTCCTTGAAAAGTTCATGATTACAGAAAAATTGGTGCATTGATGCCATTGCCACAGGACAGCTGATTTCTCTCAGTAATCCAAGGGGCTCTAAATTTTAAGAGGGGGCCAGTGGGGTCCCATTTGTATCCAGCAATTGATGTCTATTCACTTAAAAACTATAAAGATTCGTCTTGCTCAAGGGAAAAATCATTGATGAGGATTATGAACGTTTCATCAAGCAGGTTCTGAAACCAAGCACATGGACCTATTGAGCTACATAAACTGAGCTGTATGGATAAAGGCTTCTATACCGTGGCTCAGTATTTTCAGCAGCCATGTTCAGTTCCCCCTTTAAGTATTGATGAGAAACACAGTGTTAGCAGTTGGCTGGGTTCCCCAAGACCTGGAAAGCCACTTGTCGGCTTTCCTGTCAGGCTGCACGGCCAGCATCCTTCAGCCTTCTTCCCACACAGACTGGATGCTCTGCTTGCTTATGGCTCAATGTGGCCACCAGCCTCAAGCCTCCATGACTTTGTCTTGGTGTCTTGGTTCCTGATAGTAACTGACCCAGTCTCTCAGCATGCAGAATCCACTCCCTACGAGAGAGAATCTGATTGACCAAGGTTGAGTCTTGTCCACTACTGCCCATAGAGCTGCTTCCTGGACGATGAGACTGTTGGTAAAAACACAGTAGTCTGGTCATATCCCTTATCCAAAGCCAGAGATGTGGGGAGATTATTTTATAAGAGCATGACAGCAACAAGGCAGTAACTAGCCTCTTCAGTGCTCTGTTCATCCACAGCTAATCCAGATGTTGTTAGTGTAGATACTAAAGCAATTAAACTTTACCTCAGTGCATCCTGCTTTTGACTTAGAAATATTCAATATTTTCTATTTCTGACTCCATATGTGGTTGCATATTCACCAATGAACAGAATATTATCTTTCAGAATTATTTTAGGGAGTTCTACAAGGTTTTCCATAACTAAGGAGCCCCTTGATGGTATCACTGTTGCTGGTGTTTGCTCCAACAAATGAAGGGGTAGGTGGCCACATTCTTGATCCAAAAATAAATCAAGGGCTTTTATTTGTCATGGGCTTGTTTCATTTCTACTGTAACTTCTTTTTCCAACGGTAAGTTACCAAACAATTTTATCGCCTAGTGGAGAAAGGCATTCCAGAGCCTCAGGTCTCCAAAACGAATGCAGTTTCTATAAAGTCTAGTAGCTATTGACCCCTACTTCTATATGCTAAGACACATCTGTAAACACAGGCCACCATTTTCTCTGTGCTATTTTAACTGCTGCCATTCTTGCACTTCAGCACAAGAGCTGTTCTCAGCCAGAAAATGCCAGATGGCAGTGAGGAATCACATTCGTACTATTCCAGACCAATGTCATCCACAGAAGAGAGCCAATAGCTAATTGACAAAGATACCCTTGCTGTTTTTATAGAAGTCGAGGTGTCCTACTTCTACTACTCCTTTTACAATTGGGTTGGGTCTCAAGATCTCAATAATGTTGGAACTTTATTCTGGGCATAATCTTGCCCCCTAAGTTCTATCTTCAGTTGCTGCTTTGCAGTGCCCTCTCTTAAATATGATTTCTCTTTACTTCTTCTAGCTTTGGATAGCCATCCTCCTCTCCCTCCAAGTTACTTTAGCATCCCTTGTCTACATTCTTTGACAATTATCATTTGTTATTTGGAATTTTGGGCTATCTTTTAAAAAAAACTGTATCTACTTCTTATCTTCCCAGCCAGCTGATAAGATCCTTGTAGACGACAGCTAAATAGTTTATTTCTTTTTCTCTCTATTGGGACCTCCAGGTTGGTTTTCACTTAGTGGGTACCTAATTAATATCTATTGATTGAGAGATTGCTGTTCTGAGACTTTCTGTATCCAGATTACAATGTTCAGAAGAAGAGGGTCCTACAGTGTGTGATAAAGTCAGGAATTAAATAGTGAAGTTTAGCTAGAATTATAGAGGGAGCAACTCAGGTATCTTGGGATAGATTTTTCCAGAAAATTGTTTTAGCTACTCAATAATTCAGCCGGGTCACAGAAGAAATGGCCAGGAACTTATTTTTCACATCTCATTCCAAAGTTCGCTTGTGAGTGTGGCTCAAGTCCAATGATTCCAATTGTTTGTGGATGGATTTGCTACGATAGAATCACGTGTGAAATATCTGATTTCTGTGACCACCTTTTCTGGTAAGAATATCGTAGTGGCATTTGGAAATATAGCAAACACCAGAGGGGATACTGATGATAGTTAGTTTGGAAGACATTGTTCTAGGACAGTAGCTCTCAAAGTGTTCTCCCCAGAACGGCAGCATCCCTACCACCTGGGAGCTTGTTAGAAATATAAATGCTGGGGTCCCAGCCTACTAATCAGGCACTCTGGAGGTGGTCCAGTAATTGTTTTATGCTCTTGATGATGGTGAAACATGCTAAAATGTGAGAATTACTGTTCTAGGGGCTTCTTATCATTATAATCTAATATTTTTAGGGAACCTATTTGTCTAAAAAATGGTCAGATTGTTTAAAAAATATGTGACACTGCTAAGAATTTGCTGTTGACGTATTTAACAAAGTTTTATTAAGTGGCTCCTGTGTGCCACATACCATGTTAGGTGCTGGAAATAAAAAAGATAAAGAAGATATAATTTCTGCCCCAAGGATGTCTTAGACTCAAAGGGATATGCACATAGAAACAGATAGTTGTGATTCAGTGTGTTGAGTGCTATAAAATGTGTGTATAAATGATTACTTTTGTTGTGACAGATGTGGTCCAAGGAAAGCTTTTGTGTCCTGAACTAGGTCAGAACACTGAGGCATACTTCCATTTCTACATGTAGAAATCAGACAGGTATCGCAATGTCCACTTCTGACTTTAGAACTAATTAAGCTAGTTTGAAGAATGAAAGTTTGACCCCCTGGACTTTCCAGTTCTCTTCATATGAAGACTGTGAACTACAGCCAGAGGGAGGCTGAGTTTGAATAGTAAATATTCACCTGGCCCGAAGTGACCATGGCCAGCCTCCCCCCATATCACGTACAAAGGAAGCAAGAGTCCAGAAGAGGGAAGTCACAGGAAAGCGTGAGGCTTTAACATTAACTTCATCCACTCGGGAAAGATGGGCTCCCTAATATTATTGCGATATTCATGCCGTACTCTCGCATGACACCTCTGGGGAGCACAGAGCAAGGAGGGAGAGAGTCTTGGAATTATGCTTCCCACGTTATTCCCTCCTGGGCATGAAGTGTAAGTCCTCTCTTCCTGACGGGACTGAACAATTAAGCACCTTCCACCAGATGCCAGGGGTTTGTAGGTAGATGAACAGCAAGGAGGGAGCCTTTCAGATGGAGAGCATGGCACATGCCAAGGTCCTGGGGCCTGGAAAATTTGTAAAAGCGTGGCATGGGATTTAGTTGTTTAACGTTTTGGTTTTTCTTTTCAGTTAAGGTCAGGAGACTAAATATATTTTAAACATGAAAAAGAGCACTTTGATTTATAACTGAAAATTTTGAAAAGATTAACAAGACTAATAACAGAAGACTGATAAACTGTGGTTGTCGTATCATGAACTAAAATGCACTCATATTGTAGAGTTTTATACTTATTTATATTTTTAAATTTATATTCACATATAATTAATACCTAAATCTTATTTCTTTATTTTATTGATGTAAGAACTAGAAAAACATGCAAAGGCATTTCCTCAATTTTAACAACGAGTATCTCTGGAACGTGAAATTATTGACTATTTTAATTTTCTTTGTGATTGTCCTTGTTTTCTCAGTTTTTGGCAGTGGGCTTGTTTGCTTTTAAAATTGAGAAGAAATTAAGGGCAGATTTTATCGATGAGGTAGAGCCTCACATTTGTCTGATGAGTGGGCACGGGGGATCGGTTCATTTTTACTATCTGAATTGTCAGTCTAGATGATGACGTAAACACAAACGACCCCCGCCGTGAGGATTAGCCATGAAATGGGCACAGCAGTCATGATCTGAGGGGGTTCTGTAAATTCAGGTTTTTAAAAAAATTACATAGATTCAATCTGAAAACTAAATTCTAAACAAAGTAATTGTAGCAACTCTTTCTAAACCTTTTATTGAATATTTTGGGATTGTGAACAGCCACATATCTTATTCTTACAGATTCTTTGGTAAGAAAGTGGCTTGGATTCTTTCTTTCACCTCCTTTTATGCATCTACATTTATATAGTTCATGAAAGAGATATTAATGTTTCTCTTCCTTTCTGTTTTGCTGAAATGAATCGTAAAAGTGAAGTCTCCAGTGGCAAGTCTCAGTAAGAAGTTTTCCCCTTCTATTTTGCCTTGGTTCGCATTTTCTGAATTAATTTCTTTTTCAGAAATTTTGGGGATGCGTGCAACTTTCCCCTTGCTTCGGAAATAGCTTAGCACTTGTTCTAGACCTCCCTCACTCTGATTCAATGTCTTCTCATGCATGGTTGTGTCCACCGAGGCACGATTCTTGAGGGCCAAGGGACAAACAGAGTCTTAGCACTGATTTCTGCGGTTTATCTCTCATGGACATGTCACGCGGGGTTTTCAGTCAGGATTGAAACACCCAGCAGCTGGGTGTCCGGCTGCCAATTCATCAATTTGAGAAGTAAATGTGTTTCCGTCCAGGTCTCTGCAGGCAAGGCGGGGGTGGGGTGGGGTGTTGGGGGCTGGGTCTGGACCCACACTGACTTCCTCGAAAGTTTCTTTTCCAACCTCCCCACCCTGGCCCGTGGTTGGTGACACAAGAGCTGTCATTGTCATCATCTTCTCAGGCAGATCTCACACCCCGTTCAAGCAAACCAGAAGCCACATGGTGGGTGGGTTCTCCTCCAAGAGAATGGAGGCAGCAGGGTGGAGACAGAGCCCCCACCCAGGAGACGAGCCACCTGCCACTGGAATTTTGGGTGAATGTGGACAGATCATTTCCCCCATCCCTCTGCCTCAGAGACCACCCCACACCCCGCCACCGCCGGAGATCGCATGTCCATCCCACTTGATATGGAGGTGGTGAGGCTTGAGTGAACTCTTACGGGAAAGAGCTTTGACACGTGGGCAGGAGGGTCCCAGCACCCTCCAACACTGGCCTCAAAAACAGACTGGTTCGTGAAGGCCACAGCCATGACAGCTCACGGATACCGGTCAGACAACCAGATGGTGTCAGCTCAGAGGTCAGACAGACAGTGCAGAGGTGACGGCCAGCAGGGTCTGGGATATATGTGTGACGTCGAATGAAGGGACGGGGAAAGGCACACAGAGATGTGCTGTGTTAGTTCATTTCTGCTCCATCATAACCCTATGAGGTATATATTATGATCTCATTTCATATGAGATGAGTTAATTGAGACACATAGAGACTAAATAACGCCAGTGAACAGCGCAATCCAATGGCACGACTGCTTACTTGGGGGTCTCTGATTCTGAAGCCGTACTCTTCATATAACACAGAGGGGCTGTGTGTGTGTGTGTGTGTGTGTGTGTGTGTGTGTGTGTTTAATGCATGTAGCTGGGCAAAGTACTAAATATGTAAATCATGATCAACATTGGTAACTGGATCAGGGGTTTAAATGAAAAGGGGTTTAAGGGAAGCACTGTTTCTAGGTGTGGGCACACAGCTGAGGAAGTCACACGGTATTGGCTAGTGAGCTGGAACTTGCCCCAGTGGAAAGCAGTTTCCAGCCCCAGGCCTGAAGGACCCGCAGAGCTCTAGCCTTGTGAGAGGTGCTCTAGCAAGAGCTGTGGCTGTAGAGATACGGAGACACGGCCCAACAGAGGCCTGGCAGGGAGGGCTCGGGGAGGGGGATGAATACCCTGATCTGCCCTGATCTGCCCTCTCCCTCCTCCCACCCTCCTGTATCCTGGCTGTACCTCTCTTACTTAACCACAACCAGTGCAATGAGGGCATGGCTGATGCAGCCCGTGGGGGTGGATGTCCTGGAGCCCAGGAAGAGGGCAGAGAGCAATGGGGAGGGGAAAGTGGAGAATAATAGCACAGTAGCCAACTACGAGTGTGGCCAACCTGGAATCAAATCAGAAGAGTCAAGCAATGAAGCAAATAGCATGATTTAGGAACGTAAGAAGGAAGAGCAAACTGGACGTCAAGTCCACGGCTTCACCAGCCATGAAATGGAGAAGAGAACATCACTGTGGCCTCACTCAATACACTGGGATTAAAGATATTCCCAGTCATTCCTGGGCAGGGTACTGCATAGCAGAGCAAGGGTAACTGATAACTTCCAGGTTATAGTTTGCCCCGGGTATTAGAAGACACATGCTTTCTCTATTTCTACTTCTTCCTTGCCCTGCTCCAACCCCTCAGAAAGTGGAGATGCGTCATTCTCAATAGACCCCCACCTCCCTTACGCAGGCAGCCCTCGCTCACTGTGACCAGTAACAGCTAAGGGGTCCTAAGCTGGAATTCTACCCCAGATCGATGGAAGACCCACCACGGCAAAGACGAGTCATAGCATGTGCTAACAGGGCCCTGCTTGAGACAGGTGAGGGTAACATACACATCCCTGCAGTGTTGGGTACCAGTCTCCTGTTGGGTATAGTTACTCAGTGACTTGTGCTAGAAGGAGCAGTTTGGAAATAGAGTGCCAGTTTTGATTAGCAGGCACGTCAATCTCAGTCACATTGTTCCGTCTTCTGAATTCCAGGCTCGTTCTACATGAAATGCACCGGCTGCAAAATTTAAAAGAGGAAGCGTGAAGTGCTGGCTCTTCGCTTTGAGACAAGACCGCAGTGTGCGTACTGTGGTACTGCCACAGTTTCAGAGTGCGGCAGATTCATCTAGATGGTTTGTTGAGCTCCTGCTGTATAAACTAGGCAAAGAACTTTAACATGTGTATTAGTTTCCTAGAGCTGCTATAACTAATTACTACAAGCTGGGTGGCTTAAAACAATGGAAAATTTTTGTCACAATTTTGGAGGCTAGAAATCTGAGATCAATGTGCCGTTGGCAGCAGGGCCACACTCCCTCCAGCGGTTCTAGGCGAGAATTCTTCTTCTTCTCCTCCAGTTTCCTGAACCTCTTGATATTCCTCGTCTTCTGGAAGTCGCTCTAATCTTTGCCTCCACTTTCCTATGGCCATGTGTCAATGCATCTCCCTGTGTCCAAATCTCCGTCTGCTTTCTCTTGCATGGATACCTAAATCCAGGAAGATTTCATCTTGAGACCCTTAACAGATTACATCTGCAAAGACCCTATTTCCAAATAAGGACACATTCTGGGGTTCTGAGCGGACATGAATTTTGGGGGAATGCTATTTAATACACTACAACGTGATTTAATTTTGGCCCTGCTCTTAGGCACTTTAGTGTTCATTATTTCCCCAAATGTTCTTTCTTTGTTCCCAATTTTCTTAGAAAGTTACATGCAAAGCATTTTCTGATGTGTGCACGTGTGTTTTTCACGTGCTTTGGAGTAAGCTGAGTGCTCTGTGCACCCCCCTGTCTTTCCTAAATTGCCTTATTTCATCATGGAATTTTCACCTCCTTGCTGACACTTTACCTGGTACTATAAATCCAAACGTACCTTTTTTCCTTTTAATAAGAAAAGAGGTCTTTCTTGCTCTGAGTGCTCAGGCTCCTTGATTATGCAATCCCCGGAGACATTCTCAATGGTCCATTTCCATCCAGGGTCTGCAGAGAGGTCACTACACCATTAAATCGGAAAAAGGAGAACATTTTTCTGGAGTTCAAAATTATTTCCATTTAGTGGCTGATTGATTTCTTGTATATTTCAGCAGCCTAGCCCGGACAGGAGGTGGAGTGTATCCCTCAGGTAGGGGGTTTCCTGCAAATCTGCAAAGTAACTACAAATGCCCGCATTCTTAACCTCCCCCAAAACAGACATCAGACTTAACCACTAAATCTCAAAACATATAGATCATTAAGGGCATAACTCAAAGCCCTAAAGTACAATAGTAAGAAAACAGTAACTGGTGCATGGTTGAATTTTGAAGCTAGGGTATTTCTACCCATTACCTCGTGCCACTTGGAAAGGTGAAATTCTGGAGTCCTTCTCAGATGGATGACAAGCAGGAGCCCTCCTCCTGGTTGGTCTTGTTATGAGGAAGAGTGGCTAAAATAACAGTGGCTAAAATTTTCTGAGTGCTTTTGATATGCTAACAAACGACATGAAGCAGATTTTCTTAATCTCTTCTTATAATAGCCCTGAGAGGTGGCCATAGGTTCATGGACGGGGAACTGAGGATTATAAAGGTTAATTACCTATGCATATTAGTGATTTCTCATCATGCGTATGTCTACACTTTCCTTTTCCCCCTCTTGTCAGAGTCTCAGTGGGAAATAGTGGCTCCCTCTACTTCAGATAATTCAAGGAGGGTTAATTTATAAAAGCACAATTAAAGTGCGAGGGAGTGGGGAAAAACCACAAGGGATGGTAGATATCCAGGATTAGCAGCATCAGAGGTGCTAGCATCCCGAGGACCCCACCAGTGAAGAGTAGATGTGATGATTGAAAACTGCAAGGGAAGAGGCGGGTACCAGAGACCACCTTGAAAGGAGCAGTGACCTTCAGTCAGGGGCAAGCCAGCCTGAGGTGACCTTGAAAGGATAACAAAATACCTTGACTTCACTCTCCTTTCATGTAAGCTGCGACTTTTAGGAGTCTCTAGGTAGAGTGACCAACTTATCCCAGTTTGCTCAGGACTTTCTCAGCTTTAGCACTGAAAGTCTCATATCCCAAGAACACCCACAGTCCTGGGTAAACCAGATCCATTGCTTATCCTAGCTCTAGGCTCTGAGTCTTGTAGGTGCTGCCTGGGTACAGCTCTGAGTCTGGGTTGATACTGCCTGGGTGCCAGTACAGAGGCATGGTGGCTTGCAGAAACCAGACTCCACCCATCCATCTGCTCCATCATTTACTCTTGAACTCAATGAGTATTTATTGAGCACCTACTGTGTCTCAGGAACTGGTTCAGAAACTGGGGAGTCAGCAGTAAACCAGACAAAGACGTTACCTCATAGATAGTGAGGGAGACAGATAATAAACAAGGAAATAAATATAAGACATAATTTCAGGCAGTGATAAATGCCACGGAAAAAGACAGTAGAGTTCTCAGGGTAGAGAGTGAAGGCTGTGACCACGTGGGCATGCACTCCTCTAGGAGGTGCCTGCAAGCACATCCCTGGATGAAAAGCTATGGCTTGTTCCAGAGCAAGAGCGGCTGTAACTGCATGTGGACCCTTGTTCTCGCTCCTCCGACCAAAGATAGAACATTCCTTTGCTTTCCCCTGTCACCATTAAAATTCTCTGCTAGGGGCTGTATTTGAAGCTGCTACAATGTATTTATAACTTTGGGCAATGAAATGACCCAGAGGCAGGTACAGATGGAGGTTGGAGGCTGTGCCCGAGGTCCTGGGGGATGATGGTGGATGGAGTGGTGATGGGAGGAGAGAAGAGGAAAGAATTTGAAAGGCTGAGGCTGTAAAGCTAAACAACCACCTCTAAATTTCACCTTCTAAAATTCCAGATCTTTCTCCCCAAGATGCTCATTGTAGCTCCTGGGTTCTGTCCCATCTGCAGGAAACCAGAGTCTGGAAGCCAGAAAACATTTTCAGAAGGTCCCCAGTGGAGGGATGGAGCTGGGGCGGGTAAGGAGGCCAAGCGCCTGGCCCAGGGTCTCCGAGGAGCGAGATTACTGACCTTGCCCTGGGAAAATCCTCACTTGATCCTTGTTCTGTCATTTCTGTCATTCTGTTTTGTCCAGAGGGATAGAGGGAGCCAAGTTTAAGCTCAGAGATGCCCTAAAATTTTGAAGTGTTCGTGTAAAAATTATTTACAACTTCATTCAAAAAGGAAAAAAATAGTTGCGCCATGAGATTCCTCTTCTTCACTCAGTAACCATGAAGCCAATACAGCATTATTGAACTTCCTTTGCCTCTGGAATTGAAAAGAACATAAAAGTCAGTAATTGATGGCTTTCTCTTAGACCACAGGAAACCACTTGTCACTATCCATTAACAGCTGTTTTCAAGAATATTTTTCTTGTCTGCATTCGGAAGAAACAGATGACAAAGCAAAACTAAAAAGCCATGTGTCACATTCCAGTCAGAGGAGCTAAACTAAGATTTCCTGGATGGCCACGTATTTGTACGTGACATACATCTGCTGTGTTTGCAGGTGGTTTGTTTATTATGTATTTATTTATGTATCTGTTTTTGGTTTGTTGGTTTTACTCTGCAACCCAGGTCAGGTACATTACAGGAGTGCTTAGACTCCGAATGGTTTCTTCAGGGACTTGTATTTATGGTATAATCATAGCCCGCTGTTCATAGGACTTGATAATGTTCTCTCTCTCTCTGTCCCTGGCTCTCTGTCTCTTGTGTTTCAGTCTCTCTCTCTCTCTATAAAAATATATATATAATATATATAATATATATAAATATATATAATATATATTACATATATATTTATGTCACTGCTTAAAAGAAACTTAAGTTGTAAACTGATCGATGTCCCTTGTTTTTATATATCTTCCCCAGAGAACACCATTTACCTGATAAAATAATTGAACACAATGAGAAAGTTGGATCTGACAACTCATTCTCAACTTACTGATGTAAATTGGGGAGAAGGTGCCAGTTTTGATTTGGAGTTTCCAGCTTCTTGTCAGGCTGTGTCATGACCTTAAGACCTCTATCTAGAGAGAAATTGGCAAACATTTCCCTGAATATCATTTTTTTTAAAAGAAAATCTCTCAGGATATTGGATATAGTTCCCTGTGCTATACAGTAGGACCTCGTTGTTTATCCATTCTATATGCAATAGTTTGCATATTCAACATCCTGAGATAAACCATAATGGAAATGAATATAAAAAAGAATGTATATATATGTATAACTGAGTCACTTTGCTGTACAGCAGAAATTAACACATTGTAAATCAACTATATGTCAATAAAAAATAATTATAAAAAACCCAAAAACTTTAAAAAAAGAAAAGAAAAGAAAAGAAAAGAAAAAAAGAAGAGAATCTTTTATTGAACCTCACAGAGCTTCCTTATTTTCCCCGTGCTCAGAAGCACATGACCTCAGAAGTGAACTCTCTGCTATAATGGCTGTTTTCTCAGATGAATTAAGGACCTTATACGCCTCTTGGTTTCCAAAGAAAGGTGGAATCTCATGGATCGTAGGGGACCACTTAATCCAGGTGTTTTCAGGATAGCCCTCTCTTGAAAGACTCACCAGAGACCCCATACTTCGGGGGGTACCATCTGAAACTGTGGTGTCTCCCCTTAGTGAGGGTGTGTCACATCAGCTTGCCTGTAAATATTCAGCATTCAGTGTCCTATAATCGCTCCAAGGCCAGAAGCGTCGTGTGTCTAAGCCTGTGTTTTTCGCCGTGTGGACCATCAGAACTTTCTGGAGTTCTTCGTAAGAGTTCAGACCCGAGCTCCTTCCCCACTGAGTGAACTGGAGTCTTTGGGGCCAGGGCCGGGGAGTCTGCATATTTAAGAAGCTTTGCACTTGAGTACCGCGCTCTTCAATCTTGGGACCCTCTGGTTTAGACTGGCTGCCACAAGTGGAGAAATTGACATATTTAATCAGCTGAAACCTGAGAAGAGGAAAAGATAGTCCAAGTTTGTCCCCATTCTTTACCTTCACGTCCCACGTACAAGGTA
Source organism: Neophocaena asiaeorientalis asiaeorientalis (assembly GCF_003031525.2). Lineage (NCBI taxonomy): Eukaryota > Metazoa > Chordata > Mammalia > Artiodactyla > Phocoenidae > Neophocaena > Neophocaena asiaeorientalis. The sequence goes on from NW_020171817.1 coordinate 1,238,838, forward strand.
GGAGGTGAAGAGTATGCATGGTGGAAAGTCTAAATGACACTGGATTTGAGTGATTTGGGGCTAGTTTAACACATTTATTGAGTAGTTTTTTTTTTTTTTTAATAGCAAGAGCTGTGCTGGGCAACAGAGAAATACAGAATAAGACCAGGTGCCCATCTGCAAGGAACTTACAAATCACAGGGAGGCAAATAATTCCTGCATAAGGTGGTAAACGCAAAGCTGGACTCCTGCAAAGAGAACTGGAAGAAACAAGTAGCAGCATTGCTTCTTACTGGGTCGTTTAAATGTGGAAACTAAACGAACAAACAAAACCAAGAAAACCCACTGAACTCCTAGACACAGAGAAGAGAATGGTGGTTACCAGAGGCAAGGGTGAAGATAGTGAAAAGGTACAAACTTCCAGTTGTAAAAGAAATAAAATAAATAAGAATAAAGTAAATAAGTCCTGCAGTATAAAAACAAAACCAAAAAATCCAGTAATTCACTGTACTTTCCTAGGATGCATACATCTCCAAGAACAGGAAGAATTGTAAGGAACCTCTAAACTATCGTGAGACGTCACATAGTCAGTAACAAAAGGGGACGTTTTTGGGCTTCCCTGGTGGCGCAGCGGTTGGGAGTCTGCCTGCGGATGCAGGGGATGCGGGTTCGTGCCCCGGTCCGGGAGGATCCCACATGCAGCGGAGCGGCTGGGCCGCTGAGCCTGCGCGTCCGGAGCCTGTGCTCCACAACGGGAGAGGCCGCGGCAGTGAGAGGCCCGCGTACTGCAAAGAAAAAAAAAAAAAAAACCTGGACATTTTTACCTGTGTCTTTGTGTGGATGAAGCAAAATAAGTAACTTGGCCGAAGTCGTTAGGAACTAAGATTTTTCAAGGTAACAAGAGATACAAACGAAAAACCCCAAAGTTATGTAAAAACCCCATAACCTAACCTTGAATTTGAATTCACAATGTATTTTTTAAAAATAGGTATTTCTTTGCTCTATCCACGGAACCTAGAAGCATTGACAACAAGCGTAGCAATAATTACTCCCGGAAGAGCTTCCCGCCCCACCCCACCCCCCCAGTAAAATAAACAAAATATATACTTTTCAGAACTTTAAATCGGCTTTGCATTACTTTTCTACCTTCTTATCAGGGTACAACCTAACAGGGTACCTAAAGAGGAGTGTATATGTCTTAAGTGTGCAGCCTGATGAATTGTCACAACGTTACGCCCGTTATCACCATCGCGGACGTCAAGATCTAGAACACTTTCAGTGTCTCAGAGGGTCCTCAATGCCCCCTCACTGCCAAAATGTAACCATTACTTCTGTTACCTGACCTCTATGATAACCTGACCTCTGTTATCATAGATTCGTTTTGGATCATTTTAGCTTTTTGTAAGTTGAATCACACATGTGATGTACTTCTTCTGTCTGACTTCATTCAGCGTTATGCTGTAAGATTTTGTTCATTTTTTTCCATCTTGCAGTAGCTCTTTCCTCAACACTCCATAGTACTCCGATGCATGATGGAACTACAGTTGGTTCGTTCTACCGTGGCTGGTCGTTTGGGCTGTTTCCATAGCTGTACAGGTAAAGCTGCTACAGACTCTCCTGTACATGTGTGTTGGTGAACATACACACTCACATCTACTGGGTTTGCACCTACAGGTGAAATTTCTGGATCAGAGTGACGCATATATTTGTCTTTAGATAAAACTGCCAACAGTTTTCCAAAGTGGTTGGACCATTTTCCAGTCCCGGCAGGGCTGTTTCATCTTGGTCATTTGTGTGTCTGCACGCACGCATGTGTGAGTGGGTACCTGTCAGTGTCTCAGTCGTGGTTTCCTTTGTATTTCTGTCGTGAGTGGTGATGCTCGGTAACTCTTCATGTGCTTCCTGGTCATTTGGAGACCTTGTTGTGTAAAGTGCTGTTTCAAGTCTCTTGTTCATCTTTTCAAACCTAATGATCTTTCCTCACTGATTTGAAGGAGTTTTGAAATATACTCTTGTTTTGAAGCCCTTAGTTGGATTTATCTATTGCATGGATCTTCTCCCGGCCTCGGACTTCCCTTTGCAGTCCTTCACAGTGATGTCTTCTGAAGTTCTTTACTTTGACAGAGTCTGACTTATTTAAATCCTTCTCTCATGCAGTCCCAGCCTCACTGACCCCTTTTCAGCCCCATCCCTGTTCCTGGGGCTGCTTTCGTCCTTTTTTTAGGCTGTTTTAAGAGGAAGGAAGGGCAATTCTCTTCCTTCTCATAAAGGTGAACAGCGTATAGTATTTCAGTTTAAATTCCCCGTTCCTTTAAAGGAAAGATGACAAGACCTAGATGACAAGATAAAAACATGGAGCCCAGCCCCCCTCTTTTCAACACGTGACTAAGCTGCCTGTAGCCAGACCCACTGCAGGAGCAGGTACCCTCTCTCCCGGGGGGGCCCAGTGGTGTCCACTCTTCCCTTGCGGTGTTTCAGTTCTGCTGTGACCATTGCTGCTTCTTTTGACAGAGACACCCCCCCAAGCCACCCGCCACCCCCAGCACTGTTCTGCTGCCCCTGAATCTGGAAGGTTCTTTCCCTTCTCACCATCTCAGCGAGCAGCCGGGGGAGGGGGGCGCTGTCAGACTTTCAGTGGCCAGCACTCTTTGAGGAGGGTCCCTTACAGGGGCTCCACCTTATTCTTTGGGATTCTGGGTCTTCCTTGCCAAGCGACTCGGAAAGGGTTTCCCTTCCCAACCAGACAATGAGATGTTTGCGTTCGCCACTCCAGGCCATATTCTAAGGGAAATATTTCAGACCAGAAAGATGATTGCAGTGGCCTTTGAATACTTTCCTAAAATGGGTTCCCTCCGATCGTCTTTTACTTCTCCCCACTGTCCTGTCAGATGGCTTCCTGGGTTCATGTATAATTCTGTCTCCAAGGTGGCCGCAGGTTACACTCAGCCTGGGCAGAAAAGATGTGTCACAAAACCACCAAACAAAACCAGTTCCTGACATCCCCGTATCCACATTCCCAAAGCTGTTCTTCCACGTCGCTGGCCCCGGAAGTCACCTGTAAACAGGAGCCGCAGAAAAATCCTTTTTAGTTGACTACCTTTCTTCAGCACATTTATGAGGAAATAGGCCTCAGAGTCTTCTCCCTTTTTTCTTTCTCGTTTGTAGGAGTGGGGCCGTGATGAAGCAGTTTTGTTTAAAGGACTAATTTCCTAATGCCCACCTGGAGTGCTTACCCAGAGCCCCTGGTGCCGGCGACCTCAGGAAGCCCCTGTGGTCAGGGTTCACGGTTCTGCTCGTTCTCTGGGGAATCAAAGTGGTGTGTCAGGTGTGACAAGAGCACCGACACCAAGGGAAGGACAGTAATGGCTTTGCTGGAGAGAAAAAGAGGGACTTGTCTTTTGGAGACGACTTGGCCTCCTGGAAGCGATGAAGCTGCCGCTTCCAGTTCATTTCCTTGGATAATTGATGTTTTCTTCCTTTGACATTAAAAAATACGGAAACTAGGGCTTCCCTGGTGGCGCAGTGGTTGAGAATCTGCCTGCTAATGCAGGGAACACGGGTTCGAGCCCTGGTCTGGGAGGATCCCACATGCCGCGGAGCAACTAGGCCCGTGAGCCACAACTACTGAGCCTGTGCGCGTCTGGAGCCTGTGCTCCGCCACAAGAGAGGCTGTGATAGTGAGAGGCCCGTGCACTGTGATGAAGAGTGGCCCTCGCTTGCCACAACTAGAGAAAGCCCTCGCACAGAAACAAAGACCCAACATAGCAAAAATAAATAAATTAATTAATAAACTCCTACCCCCAACATCTTCTTAAAAAAAAAAAATGGAAACTAGTGTTTTAAAGATAGAATCCTTTATTTTGTTTTCCACTGTGTGAAAGTGGGATTCCCCCTCAGTATACGTTATCACAGACGCTGAGAGTCATGACCAGGTCCCAGGAAATATCCCAGTGTTGTTGGCTGCTGTTGGCTCTGAATCTCCCTTCTGAGATGATGTTTGGCGTGTCAGCAGATTTGGACTGTAGGATTTTGCAAAATCCCCTTAAACTGGATGTCCCTGAAACCCAGGAGCCTTTTCCATCTGTCTCCTTTGCAGGATCCACGTTGGGGAGAGGCAAGCTAACCCAGGTATCCTGGATTCTTAGAGTCGCATTTGAATAAAACACACATTTCTTTCTCCCAGTTAATTTTTGCCTCCTCTTTATTTTGAAGGGAAACATAATCCTTGGGCTTCTGCTTCATCAGAACCAAAGCCATGACGATGCTAATTTCTAAGTATCATGTTTTATAAGAATCATTGTTCAAGAACACTTTTAAAAAAGAAAATTTTAAGAAAAATATTTAAACTAGTGGCAGATGGAGGTGCAGTCCGGTTTGGGGCTCCAAGTCTGTGAATTTGGAGTGGACTCTAAAATTAACTATGGGGTACTGCTAAGCTAGCTTGAGAAGAAAGAAAAATAAATAAAAGAAAAAAATGTCCAGATAGCCTCTTGGTTCTTCTGTTCAGCCCTTTCAGAGGACTCTGGCCCCTTTCTAGACCTAAGTCATAAACCTATCATTTTTCAAAGTCAGACGGTCCCCGTGGTCCCCAATGGAGCATTTCCTTCTAGAATGCCCTCTCTTTTTTTTTTTTTTTTTTTTTTTTTTTTTTTTAATTTTTTTGGCGGTATGTGGGCCTCTCACTATTGTGGCCTCTCCTGTTGCGGAGCACAGGCTCCAGACGCGCAGGCTCAGCAGCCATGGCTCACGGGCCCAGCTGCTCCGTGGCGACATGTGGGATCTTCCCGGACCGGGGCACGAACCCGTGTCCCCTGCATCGGCAGGCGGACTCTCAACCACTGCGCCACCAGGGAAGCCCTAGAATGCCCTCTCTTTATAATCCTTCAAGATATGCTGTCATCCTTGGCTTTATAAGAGAGCATGTTTGGAAGACCTTTAGCTGAAGAATTAATTTCTTTGGCTGCAGAATTAATTTTTTCACCACCTCCCATAGAATCCTCAATTTATAAACCCCTCTAACCCAACTCAGATCTTTGCTTTTACCCACCTTTATAATGTGAAAATATTTAGTTTTTTCTTCAATGAATGCCAACGTCTTGCCAATTTGGGCCTGTTTTAGTGCAATTATATAACAGATGCAACTGGCATAGCTCGTTTAACCAGACAAATGAAGCGCTTTTCTTAGACTTGAACATACACTCTGATGCAAGCTCTGAAATTTGATGATCTCTCCTCCTCTACCCAAAACTCTAGTGATCAGCCAAACCAAAGGATCCCCTTAAGCCAATTAAGACTCTAAATTCTTTTTATTCAGTAAGTGGACAGTACAAACTGAGGCATAGGACCAGTGGCACTGCTAACTGGGTGAGAGCAATAAAACATTTAGCCCAAATCGCCAGGTTGAACTGTAGCTTCCACAGCTTACAAGGCTTGATTATATTATTTCCCTAGTAATGAGCTGCAGTTCCTACACACGCTGTCAAGAGGTCTGGCATTATAAGTATTTGTCCTACCTTTTAGTGGACACAAAGGCAGTGATCTGATTCTGTACCATAAATCTTATTGTCTGCAGCCCCTGTGTCCTATGGTTCTAGAGACCCAAAGGGTCCTGGGAAAATATGTAGTTTCTACTCTACACTTACACTGGCAGCTTGCTTTACTTCTCTCCATGTCTGGGGCTCCAAGATTTCTCCTCCAGAAGAGCATTGAGTTTCAGAACACAGGTTACCCATCTTCTCCTCTGAGATGTTTTTCCAGCCTCTTTCCAATTTGGTGTAGGTACCTCCCCCCATCCAGTGTGTGCATATTGTAATTGTCAGTTTATGTCTCTGCCTCTCTGTTTACACTGTGATCTTGATGTCTTTAACATCCGATTCAGTGCCTCGTACATAAAGCCCCTGCCAAAATTTTTTTGAATGAGCAAATGTAAGCATATCAGATGGCCATGCCAGTGAGGTGTGGCTCTCATCAGCATTTCACCTGATGGGATGAGCCCTTTCCTTGCAGTGGGACACACACAATGCTTGTTCATGAAGGCTGGCCCAGGACTGTTCTCCAAGGTACCCTGGAGCACTCATGTAATACCTTGAGCAGAATCAGCTGAGGGCCCACTGGAGAAACAGCTTTAGCTGGGGATCCTAGGGGCCGAGCAGTCTGCTCCTGGTCACCAGTGTCTGACTTTGCATTATCAGGCCATAAGCAGAGTTGCATCTTCACCTGTCCTGGCTGTGGGGACCAAGCAGTCCTCTGTTCTCTGGGTCACTAAAATGGCGAGTAAGCATATGACTAAGGGATGTACACCTTTCAGTAGCCAGTCCTGCAAGTCAAAAGATGGGAATGTTTGCTTTATACTCAGTAATGAATTTCAAGGTACCCATGGCTGAGGCAACCTGACTGGCTCAATGAGTCCCGAATTTTGATCTCTGTGCCCTAACTCAGAGCCACAAAACCATCCTGGCTGGCCATTGATGATGTGTAGTCATAAACACAAAAGAAGTCTTTCTACTTAAGGAAGTGGGAGGAAGGGGGTTATATTGTAAAGTTCTGGAGATAGATGAAAACTTTCCTGATTCTCTGAAATGAAGGATAGTTTGTCCTTTAAATCAACTAGGTTCTTATTTCAGCATTTGTCCAGAGGGAAAGCTATTTCTTTGGACATCGATTTAGGTCAGTCTAATTTCTGTTGGTTTGAGCTTCAGCCTAATGATTTTTTTCTTTTTTCATTTGAGATTCCATCATCTATAGCTGAAAGGTAAAGTGTAACCCACAGCCTTGCAAAGTGGAGCCAATGATATTAAGTCTCCAGGTTCCCAGTGGGATTTCTAGGAAACAAAGAAGGGGCTTCAAACTGTTTCCTGAGAAAGACATTTTCTGTTCAAACCATTTATTTAATTTCTCTATACATTGACTTCCCCAGTTGTTTATGCCCTGTGTTTATTTAGCTCAGATGTCTATTCATTCATTTAACAGACATTTGTCTAGTGCATACCAATGTCAAACATGAATTCAGTAGATTAGAAGACAAGATAAATCCACCACATGCCCTGTTTTGGATTTTAGATCTTTGATGTGAGGGCCAGGGCAGATACTTATCTTCCTTTTTTATTCCCCATCAGTCCTTCCATAAGAATACCGCTTGCATTTTTATTAATACTAGTTTGCATTTTAGATTTTTCATATTACCTTTATTCCAATTACAAAAGTAACTTATGCTTATTATAGAAGTTGCAATATCCAGAAAGGTAGGAAAAAAGAGCAAGGAAAAACACTCAGTTCTTCTAAAAGAGTTGCTGTGAACATTTGATGTAGTTTTTCTCTTTTCTGTTGTTTCCAAATCTAGTCAAGCGTATGTTATATAGGCCACTTTATATTCTAACTTTCACTTATCAGAGGGGAGGGGGTGGGATGAGGCGCAAAATAGGTGAACAGGTAATCCTCTTAATAGAGGTACAAACTACTATGTATAAAATAAATAAGTTACAAGGATATAATGTACAGCACAAGAAATACAGTCAATATTTTATAACAACTTCATATGGAGTAAGTGTATTCTACAAAAATATCAAATCAATATGTTGTACACCTGAAACTAATATAATATTTTGAGTCAAATATACTTCAATAAAAAATAAAGAGAAAGAACCATGAAAAATGGGGATAATAATTTTAAAAATAGCACAAGCATTTCCTCTTGTTATTACAAACTATTAACATTATTTTAATGGAGACATACTACTTTATTACACAGTTATATTATTTACTCAAGTAATCTCCTTTTGGTTTAAAGTTTCCTTGCTATTATGAACAATACTGTCTTAAACATATTGTGAATGGGGGCTCTGTATAGTTCAATACACTTTCATGATAAAAACACACAACAAACCAGGTATAGAAGGAACGTACCTCAATAATGAAGACTGCATATGGCAAACCCACAGCTAGCATCATACTCAATGGTGAAACACTGAATGCTTTTCCTCTAAGACCAGGAATAAGGAAAGGATGTCCACATTCACCACTTCTATTCAACTAGCACTGAAAGTCCTAAGCACAGCATTTAGGCAAAAAAATGCACCCAGGGCTTCCCTGGTGGCACAGTGGTTGAGAGTCCACCTGCTGATGCAGGGGACATGGGTTCGTGCCCCGGTCCAGGAAGATCCCACATGCCGTGGAGCAGCTAGGCCCACAAGCCATGGCCACTGAGCCTGCACGTCCGGAGCCTGTGCTCCACAACGGCAGAGGCCACAACAGTGAGAAGCCCGTGTACCGCAAGAGAAAATAAAAAAGCATCCAAATCAGAAGGAAAAAAGTAAAATTGCCTCTGTTTGCAAATGACATGATCTTATATGTAGGAAACACTAAAGACTCCACAAAAGACTTTTGGAATTAATTAATTAATTTAGTAAAGTTTCAGGATACAACATTAACTTAAAAAATCACTTTCATTTCTATACACTAAAGAGGAACTATTAGAAAAGGAAATTAAGAAAACATTCCCATTTACAATAGCATCAAAAAGAAAAACATACTTAGAAATAAGCTTAAGAAAGGAGGTGAAAGACTTGTGTACTGAAAACTAGAAAACATTGATGAAAAAAATTAAAGAAGATGTAAACAAAAGATATCCCATGTTTGATTGGAAGAATTAATACCATGAAAATGTCTATACAACCCAGGACAATCTACAGATTCAATGCAGTCTCTATCAAAATCCTAAGGGCATATTTTACAGAAAGAGGAAAAAAAAATTCTAAAGTTTATATGGAAACAAACAAACCTCAAATGGCCAAAATAATCTTGAGAAAGAAGAACAAAGTTGGAGGCATCACACTTCCTAATTTAAAAATATATTACAAAACTACACTAATCAGAACAGTATGGTACTGGCATAAAAATAGATGTATAAACCAATGGAAGAGAATAGAGATTCCAGAAATAAACTCATGCATATATGGTCAATTGATTTTCAACAAGGGTGCCAAGTGTACACAATGGGAAAAGGACAAATGGTATGCGAAATTGGATGTCCAAATACAAAAGAACTGGACCCTTATTTTACACCATATATAAAACTCAACTCAAAATGGATTAAAAAGTTAATGTGGGACATGAAACATAAAAATACTAGAAGAAAACACAGAGGAAAAGCTTCATAACATTTTGGCAATTATTTCATGGGTATGAGATCAAAAGCACAGGTAACGAAAGCAAAAATAGACAAACAGGTAGATAACTAATAAGAACCTGCTGTATAAAAATAAATAAATAAAATAAAATATTTTAAAAATTTAAAAAAAAGAAAAAAATAGACAAGCAGGACTACATCAAACTAAAAAGCTTCTGTACAGCAAAGGAAACAATCAACAGAGTGAAAAGGCAACCTATGAAATGGGAGAAATATTTGCAAGCCATGTAATAGATAAGGGGTTGATTTCCAAAATCTATAAGAACTCAAAGAACTTGATAGCAAAAACACTAATAATCTGACTTTTAAAATGGACTAAAAATTTGAGTAGACATTATTTTTCTAAAGAAGACATACAAATGGCCAACAAGTGCTATATGAAAAGATGTTCAACATTACTACTCATCAGGGAAATGCAAATCAAAACCACAATTAGGTACTGTTTTATACCTGTCAGGATGGTTTTTAGTTAAAAAAAAAAAAAAGACAATAGGCATTGGTGAGACTGTGGAGATATCAGAACCCTTGTGCACTGTTGGTGGGAATGTAAAATGGTGCAGCCACTATGGAGAACAGTATGAAGTTTCCTCAACAAAACTAAAACCAGAATTACCATATGATCCAGCAATCCAGTTTCTGGGTATATACACAAAAGAATTCGGTAAGTTCTTAAGCAGTAAGATGCATGGTTAAGAACACAGGCTCTGGAACCACATTGCCTTGGTTCAGATGCTGGCTCTGCCTCTTACTGTGTGATCTTAGACATGTTACTTAACCTCTCTGTGCCTCTATTCTACATTTAGAGAAGGTAGATTAAAATTAGTACTTACTCATAGTGATAATTAAATGAGTTAATGTATGTAAAGAGATAAGAATATGTCCAGCACAGAGCAAGTGTTGTTTAAATTTTAGGTATTAACCTATCTGCTATCACAGGTAAGACTGAGGTGAAAGGTAACCAGTGAAAATCAAACAGTGCCTGATATCAGAGTGTGGTGGGTTTAATAGTGTCTCCCCAAACTTCATGTCCACTGGGAACCTCAGAATGTGACCTTCCTGAACATAGAGTCTTTGCAGATGTAAGCAAGTTAAGGGGCGGCCATACTGGGTTAGGGTGGACCCTAATCCAATGACAGCTGTCCTTATAAGAAAAGACAAACAGAGGAGAAGGCTCTGCCGTTGGAAGCAGAGACTGGAGCTATGCTTCTGCAACGCACGGGACCCCTGAGATCATCAGATGCAGAAAACGTCAAGGAAGGATTCTTTCTAGAGACTTCAGAGGGGAAGTGGCCCTGCTGATACCTCGGTTTCAGACATCTGTCCTCTAGAACTGTAAAAGAATAAATTTCTGTTGATTCAAGGCACCTAAAATTTGTTATGGCAGCCCTAGGACGCTAATGCACAGGGCAAACTCAAACGTCCTATCATCTGTTAGGGAGTGTGCTCAGTTATTTACATGAAATTGGCATGCCATAGCCAAGCAGAACTGGCATTATTTAAGGCCACTCAGCCTACTAGGGACCCTAAACAGAACAGGATGCAGAGTCTCAGGTTGATCTCCCTGGGTGACATATGACATCAGTGAGCTGACAGAGAGACCCAGGCCACTCGTGATGTCCTCCCCTACCCCAACCCCATGAGCTTCTTGAAGGATTTTTGCTCTCATCAGCCATTGATAACATGGGCTCATTTCCACGTCCACTCTGCTGTTAGACCATAACAATGATTGATTCACGTAGCAGATGGCCTAAAGTGGCCCTCACAACCTTCTTATTGTAGATACAATTCCCACCAGGCTGAGCTTGCTGCTACAGTGTCTGATGATGGACTCTGATTCACCAGTGGGGTTTATGACTCTTTGTTCCCAGACAGATCCATTTCTAAACTAGAGAGTAATTCATAAATATTTTCCACTCCAGTCATGGGGGAAGGCCAGATCTCATTTTATGTTGAAAGACAGTTCTATCTGGAGGCCACTGAGGGAGGCTGTGGGCTCAGACCTGGGGCAGAGCTCACAGGTCTGGCCTGCTCATCTTGCAGAAAAGCCTACTGAGGCCCAGAGATGTAATGTGACTTGTCCAAAGTCACACAGCTAGCTCTTTATTTTCTCTAACACTGCCTCTCTTGCTCCCTGAGTTGGGGAGTAGCAAAAAGAGGGGTGTCCCCAGCAACCTTTTGTATGGGGCCACCTTGACCTCTGCTTGAAATAATAGTAGGAATAGTTTTCCTTGAAAATAATACATTTACTGTTTCTATTTTATAATAAGGTTGTAAGCTCATTGATGAAAATTAGAAAAAGTAGAAAAATTAGCCATAATTCTTTCATAAAGAGATAACAGGTTAGCATGTTTTATTTATTTACAATGTTTTAATGTAGATGTATAAATTTTTTATCTTGGACAAAACTGAGGTCATGTTATATATACAGTTTCCCCCCCCAAATCAATTGAGGGCTTTTTATTGCATCTTTAAAAATCACAAATAGGTCTTAGGAATCATCAGCATGTTGTACTTTCTGTAGCTGGGCAACGCTTAGACCTTATTCGTCGGTCTGCTAAACTGTTCCTTTTTCGGAGACATAGATGCCCTCCAAAGATTTTTTGATATCCTTGGGTTTTTTTTAATTATGTAAAAAATTTTTTTAATTAATTATTTGAAAAAAATTTTTTTAGATATCCTTGTTTTTTGTTTGTTTGTTTGTTTGTTTTGCGGTACACGGGCCTCTCACTGTTGTGGCCTCTCCCGTTGCGGAGTACAGGCTCCGGACGCGCAGGCTCAGCGGCCATGGCTGAGAATCTTCTAGGGAAAGGCTAAGAATTTTTATTTTCCAAATAAGTGGCTATGGGTGTGGGGTGGAGATAGTAAGACCCTTCTGTCTGCAAGCGTGTAGGTAAATTCAATGGAAAACCCAAAAGAAAGTTGTTCTCGGTGCGAGTACATTGATGGTGAAAAGGTCCAGATACGGCATTTTGATGATGTCAGTCTCTTCCTATGGAGAATATCTTGACATGTCACACTGCTGTCAGAAAATTAGGATTTACCTAATGTAATGGCCAACTGCAGACAAAGTCAGCTGCCAGGTCTCGAGAGAATGGCTGTATATGGGTCAAGGGAACAAAACTCTGACTCCAGACCCTTCTCTAAATGCTCAGGTTCCCAAAGGCTACAAAGGAGTTTAGGCTGAATAAACTTAGAGGAAGTGAGTTAAAATCAAACCAACACAGGCTTTGAGTACAGATCCCAGCTCTGACACTCCTTAGCTATTTGACCTTGGACAAGTCACTTGACCTTGACCGCCCTGGGTCTCTTTCCTGATCTGTAAAATGGTATCAGTGCAGCCTACTTAGCAAGATTTTTATCAGGCCCAAAGAAAATGAATATGAGATAGGAAGTGGCCAATTGATAGTAACCATTCTTACTATTGTCACGTAATATTGGACAACCTACTACCTGATCTTAGTCTTATCTTCATTCATAAAATGGGAAAGATAATAATTATATTCAAGTTGCAATATTGTCGTGAGGATTACTGAAAAAAAAACATATGTGAGAGTATTGAGTAATTTGTGTAGCAGCATGAAATAGTCAGGTTTGGGAAGAACAGTCCTCACGCCTGAGTGTGGGTGGATGAGGGACAGCAGGTCTTGAAAGCCCCAAGGGTGAGGGCCTGGAGCCTCCCCCGGGCCTCGGCCATTGCCACGTCTTCATTTTGCTACCCGTTTGCTCAGACACTGCCCTCCAGTCATTGCTTCCTGAGTGCCAAGATTACTCAGATGTTTAGTGTAACAAAATCACGCACGTCAGGATTTAAACACATCCCACGGAGCCAGCTAGGGATAATCAGCGCTTGTTTCCCAACAAGGGCTGCACTCCCGTCATCTGCTTCCAAGGCAAAGGCCTGATTATAGCAGTCAGCGAGCACCGAGCAGGGGAGGGAGGAGTGGATGGTACTTAACCTCCAACATCTGGACGACCTCCTCCAGCTGCCCTGCTTGTTACAGATCCATTTGGGAAGGTTTGAAGGGTCAGGAGAGGCAGTGTTTTACATCCAGGGTGCTGTCCACTCACCTACAATTTCTTCTCTCCAATGTGTACCTTCTGCCACCATTGTCACGTAGGTATGAGGTTTTGACCAGGGCAGGGGTTGGGGCAGGTAATGTATGTGAAGCCAAATGTCATTAACGACATGCTTTTGAGGTGTTTAAGGTAAACATGAAAAGTTTGTGAAACTAGAGCATTAGACAGTGTTATGGATAGAAAGGTTGTGCATTTACCTTACATTTGGTTTCTGTATAATACCCACACCAGACTGAAATCTACTCAACTCATTATTTGTAGCAAAAATTAATGAAACCTGCATACTTTTCTTCATGCAACCCACTATTTAAAAAAGAACGCCCAGTGCCAATAAAAGATGATTTTACCAAAGTTGTTGATATGAGAAAATGCAAGGGGAGGTATAAAACAATTATATTTCACAAGTTTCGTTTTGATGATTTGATTACTTACAGAGAGAGATGTAAGTTGATGAAAGTCATCCCTGAGAGTCACTCAGCAAATATTTAGCACTTGCCGTGTGGGTACCGAATGCTGGTGGCCAGAGCCCTCCTGGGAGTGAGGAGAGAGAGGACATGGCTGTCTGAAAGAGATGATAAGGGGATAGAACAGAAGGGCTTGGTCTTAAAGGAATGAGGGAAGGGGCCTTGGGTTACTCCTAGGTTGTGGCTTGGGGGATTTCTAGGCAGTTAGAGATGATGCCCCTAGGAGTAGGAAATTCAGAAAGACCCGTATGAAATCCTGAGAACAGAAGAGCTGAGAAGAGCAGATGTAGAACAGAGAAGAATATTGCCCCTCACAGTGGCCCCATACAAGGTCCAGCACAGTCCTGTGGACCTGGACCTGGTTCACTTAAATGGACTGGAACCAAGTGAACACCTGGATAGAAGTGGCATAATGTGGGGACAACGTTGGCATGATCTTAGAGGAAACACTTCCATCGTGGGGGGCATATTGATTTAGCTAAAAGCATGGAACCCGGGCTTCCCTGGTGGCGCAGTGGTTGAGAGTCCGCTTGCCAAAAAAAAAAAAAAAAAAAAAGCATGGAACCCTATTGAAATGGGACCTACTCCAGGAGTGGGCTATGAATTTGTGAATGAGTTTTGAGTCTTTTCTTGAGAGTCAGTTTTGTCAGTGGAGAAGAGGGCAGTTGGCATGTAGCTGCAGAGACTGGAAGTAAAGCCTCGCCCCATCGATGTTTTGCAAAGAAGCTCACATTTCTTATGTGCAGCCAGTAGAAATGTGATATGCTCTTCGATACTTGCACACTGAACTGACTATGCATCAGCAGCGTTGTGCAACTTTTAGAAAAACCAAGGAGCGTCCGAGCAAGGATTAATAGGAGTAAAGAATTTAGCAACCCAAGAGAGACTCGTTATTTCCAAATGAACCAGAACTTACCAGAAGTTCTGGTCCTCTGGTCGTTGCATAACAGTGTCAGAGAGATTGTACAGAATCCATGAAATGAAGGTGGGAATGAGGTTTGAGACAAAGGCTTGTGATGAAAACGACAAGGATTCGAGCAGCTAAACTAAAAGAAGAAAGGACTGGGGAGGGACCAATGTTAGGATTTCTGGTATAAGAAGTGACATTAGTGATGACAAAATGGGCCCCATCTCTTTTGGGGAAAATAAGAGGATAGTAAAGCTGCTACACATGCTATTAAGGTTCGATCTAAAGGAAGTCTAGCTGAGTGATTTTTCTTAAGTAAAACTGGATTAGTTCTTAGGAGAAGAGAATAGATAGACTATGAGAACCAGTATAGCTTGTCAATATTAGGTTGTTTAGCACAAAAGTTACTTGTGCAGCTACTATGCAAGGAACTGTGAAATTCCTTCCACGGGGGAGGAGGGGGTCTTTAAAATGAGATAACACCTCTGGAGTAAGGGGTCAAGATAGGATTAGCTGGCCTCCTGGGTTTCTTTCCCCGTCCTTTAAACTGAATCCCAACATGTTTTTGTGCATCCCCGAGATTTTTAGACTATTGTGTTTCATGTCTTTTGTAATCATTCTTAGTTTTAATCTTGAGGGTTTCCCTAGTTTCTGAATGCCAGGCAACAAGTTATTTCAATCATGGTATTACATATGGTCTTTGTAAGCTCTTTATTTGGGGGGGTGGCAGGGGCGAGGTGGGTATGTAGCCATGGCCTTGAAAAAATGCACGTGCATTTCTCTGGAGGTGTCTACTACATGTAGCCTCCGTCCTGGTGCAGCTCATCTTCTATGTGATTTTGCTGCTCACACGCCACTTTGCCAAAATGTCATTCATTAGCCAGCCCTGTGGGGACCAATGTTATGTGAGGCCATAGACTTGAGGTAGGTCTGACCAAGGTGCCCTGAGTTTCAAGGGCTGGAAGCAAAATCTGACACAAGCAGGAAATATAGTACAATTTTCTTATTTATGAGACAAACTGGGGTCCATGCTTGATAGAGCTGCAGGAGGGTCACACAGACCAGCTAGAAAACTAGAAAACAGTGATGATCTCCACCGTGAATGAGGAGCAAGTAAGTGTCAAGCATGAGATTACAGCTGAATGAAGGACTACGAGGCTGGGGATGAATCAGATCAATAGAGGCAAATGCAATCGAATGCCATCTATCACCCTCCGAGCTGTGTGGGTAAAACAGTCTTTTTTTTTTACATCTTTATTGGAGTATAAATAATAGTTTTCCTCGTATAGGTCTTTTGTCTCCTTAGGTAGGTTTATTCCTAGGTATTTTATCCTTTTTGTGGCAATAGTAAACGGGAGTGTTTCCTTAATTTCTCTTCAGATTTTTTATCGTTAGTGTATAGGGATGCAAGAGATTTCTGTGCATTAATTTTGTATCCTGCTACTTTATCAAATTCATTGATTAGCTCTAGTAGTTTTCTGGTAGCATCTTTAGGATTCTCTATGTATAGTATCATGTCATCTGCAAACAGTGACAGCTTTACTTCTTCTTTTCCGATTTGGATTCCTTTTATTTCCTTTTCTTCTCTGATTGCTGTGGCTAAAACTTCCAAAACTATGTTGAATAAGAGTGGTGAGAGTGGGCAACCTTGTCTTGTTCCTGATCTTAGTGGAAATGCTTTCAGTTTTTCACCATTGAGGATGATGTTTGCTGTGGGCTTGTCATATATGGCCTTTATTATGTTGAGGAAAGTTCCCTCTATGCCTACTTTCTGGAGGGTTTTTATCATAAATGGGTGTTGAATTTTGTCGAAAGCTTTCTCTGCATCTATTGAGATGATCATATGGTTTTTCTCCTTCAATTTGTTAATATGGTGTATCACATTGATTGATTTGCATATATTGAAGAATCCTTGCATTCCTGGGATAAACCCCACTTGATCATGGTGTATGATCCTTTTAATGTGCTGTTGGATTCTGTTTGCTAGTATTTTGTTGAGGATTTTTGCATCTATGTTCATCAGTGATATTGGCCTGTAGTTTTCTTTCTTTGTGACATCCTTGTCTGGTTTTGGTATCAAGGTGATGGTGGCCTCGTAGAAGGAATTTGGGAGTGTTCCTCCCTCTGCTATATTTTGGAAGAGTTTGAGAAGGATAGGTGTTAGCTCTTCTCTAAATGTTTGATAGAATTCGCCTGTGAAGCCATCTGGTCCTGGGCTTTTGTTTGTTGGAAGATTTTTAATCACACTCTCAATTTTAGTGCTTGTGATTGGTCTGTTTATATCTTCTATTTCTTCCTGGTTCAGTCTTGGAAACTTGTGCTTTTCTAGGAATTTGTCCATTTCTTCCAAGAGTCCATTTTACTAGCATATAGTTGCTTGTAGTAATCTCACATGATCCTTTTTATTTCTGCAGTGTCAGTTGTTACTTCTCCTTTTTCATTTCTAATTCTACTGATTTGAGTCTTCTCCCTTTTTTTCTTGATGAGTCT
>NW_020171817.1:1256214-1310753 GCF_003031525.2 Neophocaena asiaeorientalis asiaeorientalis
ATTGTTTAGCCTCCATGTGTTTTTATTTTTTACAGATTTTTTTTCTTTAATTGATGTCTAGTCTCATAGTGTTATGGTCGGAAAAGATACTTGATACAATTTCAATTTTCTTAAATTTACCAAGGCTTAAATTTACCAAGTGTTCCATGAGCACTTGAGAAGAAAGTGTATTCTATTTTTTATTTTTGGATGGAATGTCCTATAAATATCAATTAAGTCCATCTTGTTTAATGTATCATTTAAAGCTTGTGTTTCCTTATTTATTTTCATTTTGGATGATCTGTCCATTGGTGAAAGTGGGGTGTTAAAGTCCCCTACTATGATTGTGTTACTGTCAATTTCCCCTTTTATGGCTGTTAGCATTTGCTTTATGTACTGAGGTGCTCCTATGTTGGGTGCATAAATATTTACAATTGTTATATCTTCTTCTTGGATTGATCCCTTGATCATTATGTAGTGTCCTTCTTTGTCTCCTGTAATAATCTTTATTTTATTTTATTTTTTATTTTTTGCGGTACGTAGGCCTCTCACTGTAGTGGCTTCTCCCGCTGCGGAACACAGGCTCCGGACGTGCAGGCCCATGGCCATGGCTCATGGGCCCAGCTGCTCCACGGCACGTGGGATCCTCCCAGACCAGGGCACGAACTCGCATCCCCTGCATCGGCAGGTGGACTCTCAACCACTGCACCACCAAGGAAGCCCATAATACTCTTTATTTTAAAGTCTATTTTGTCTATGTGTATTGCAACTCCAGCTTTCTTTTGATTTCCATTTCCATGGAATATCTTTTTCCATCCCCTCATTTTCAGTCTGTATGTGTCCCTAGGTCTGAAGTGGGTCTCTTGTAGACAGAATATATACAGGTCTTATTTTTGTATCCATTCAGCCAGTCTATGTCTTTTGGTTGGAGCATTTAATCCATTTACATTTAAGGTTGTTATCGATATGTATGTTCCTATTACCACTTTCTTAATTGTTTTGGGTTTGTTATTGTAATGATTGTGTTACTGTCAATTTCCCCTTTTATGGCTGTTAGTATTTGCTTTATGTACTGAGGTGCTCCTATGTTGGGTGCATAAATATTTACAATTGTTATATCTTCTTCTTGGATTGATCCCTTGATCATTATGTAGTGTCCTTCTTTGTCTCCTGTAGTAATCTTTATTTTATTTTATTTTTTATTTTTTGCGGTACATAGGCCTCTCACTGTTGTGGCTTCTCCTGCTGCGGAGCACAGGCTCCGGACGTGCAGGCCCATGGCCATGGCTCATGGGCCCAGCTGCTCCACGGCACGTGGGATCCTCCCAGACCAGGGCACGAACTCGCATCCCCTGCATCGGCAGGTGGACTCTCAACCACTGCACCACCAAGGAAGCCCATAATACTCTTTATTTTAAAGTCTATTTTGTCTATGTGTATTGCAACTCCAGCTTTCTTTTGATTTCCATTTCCATGGAATATCTTTTTCCATCCCCTCATTTTCAGTCTGTATGTGTCCCTAGGTCTGAAGTGGGTCTCTTGTAGACAGAATATATACAGGTCTTATTTTTGTATCCATTCAGCCAGTCTATGTCTTTTGGTTGGAGCATTTAATCCATTTACATTTAAGGTTGTTATCGATATGTATGTTCCTATTACCACTTTCTTAATTGTTTTGGGTTTGTTATTGTAGGTCTTTTCCTTCTCTTGCGTTTCCTGCCTAGAGAAGTTCCTTAAGCATTTGTTGTAAGGCTGGTTTGGTGGTGCTGAATTCTCTTAGCTTTTGCTTGTCTGTAAAGGTTTTAATTTCTCAACTTATCCGTTTGTCTGCCTCAGTTTTTCTGCTATTGATTCTTTCTAGAGAATTTTTAATTTAATTTACTGTCTTGTTCATCATTGTTTGTTTGCTATTTAGTTCTTCTAAGTTCTTGTTAAACGTTTCTTGTAGTTTCTCCATTCTATTTCCAAGATTTTGGATCATCTTTACTATCATTACTCTGAATTCTTTTTCAGGTAGACTGCCTATTTCCTCTTCATTTGTTTGGTCTGGTGGATTTTTACCTTTTACTTCATCTGCTGTGTGTGTTTCTCTGTCTTCTCATTTTGCTTATCTTACTGTGTTTGGGGTCTCCTTTTCGCAGGCTGCAGGTTTGTAGTTCCTATTGTTTTTGGTGTCTGCCCCCAGTGGCTAAGGTTGGTTCAGTGGGTTGTGTAGGCTTCCTGGTGGAGGGGACTAGTGCCTGTGTTCTGTTGGATGAGGCTGGATCTTGTCTTTCTGATGGGCAGGTCCACGTCTGGTGGTGTGTTTTGGGGTGTCTGTGACCTTATTATGATTTTAGGCAGCCTCTCTGCTAATGGGTGGGGTTGTGTTCCTTTCTTGCTAGTTGTTTGACATAGGTTGTCCAGCACTGTATCTTGCTGGTTGTTCGGTGGAGCTGGGTCTTAGCTTTGAGATGGAGATCTCTGGGAGAAATCTCGCTGATTGATACTACGTGGGTGCAGGAGGTCTCTGGTGGCCCAATGTCCTGAACTCGGCTCTCCCACCTCAGAGGCACAGGTCTGACACCCGGCCAGAGCACTAAGACCCTGTCAGCCACACAACTCAGAAGAAAAGGGAGAAAGAAAGAAAGAGAGAAAGAATAAAATAAAATAAAGTTATTACAATTAAAAAATTATTAAAAATAAAATATTTTTAAAGCAATAAGAAAAAAGAAAGAAAAAGAAAGGGCCAACCAAACCAAAAAACAAATCCATCAATGACCAATGATAACAAGTGCTAAAAACTATACAAAAAAAAAGAAAAAACAAATGGACAGAACCCTAGGACAAATAGTAAAAGCAAAGCTATACAGACAAAATCACACAAAGAAGCATACACATACACACTCTGAAGCTCCTTTAAGCAGCGCTCTCAATCCCCTCTCCTCGTGCACCACGAAACAAAGAGGTAAGAAGAAGTCTCTTGCCTTTTCGGCAGGTCCAGACTTTTTCCCTGGACTCCATCCCGGCTAGCCGTGGCGCACTCACCCCCTGCAGGCTGTGTTCATGCCGCCAATCCTTTTATCTCTGTTTATTCTCTTTTCTTTTGCTCTACCCAGGTACGTGGGGAGTTTCTTGCCTTTTGGGAGGTCTGAGGTCTTCTGCCAGCGTTCAGTAGGTGTTCTGTAGTTGTTCCACGTGTAGATGTATTTCTGGCGTACCTGTGGGGAGGAAGGTGATCTCCGCGTCTTACTCTTCCGCCATCTTGAAGGTCTCCCCAGTAAAAGAGTCTTGATATTAAGGAGGCTGTGAGCAAGCGGCATAGTGTTCGAAGGCGAGGGAGACAAGCCCCGAGACCCATGGGCAGGACCTCGATGACGAGATTGCTTGGGTGTCTGAAGTGAGTGATTTCCCAGGGAGTTACAGCTATTTACAGCTGACCTGTGTGTTAAATATTCATCAGCCGGAGCTCTCTTGCGTGTGCAGTGAGATTTGTTCCAGTCCCCCCAAGAGAAGCAGCAGCTTTTCTGTTTGATGAGAGGAGAAGTGAAAAATAAGGAAACCCATTCTTTCTTTCTCCTCAATTCCCAGTGGGTCTTTTGGTACTTCGAGATCATTTACAGGGCTTGAGGAACTTCTGTTCCTTTGACATCATCTTTTTCAGAGTGTTATGTGTAGGACAGGCTGATGGTGGGAACAAGTTAAAAGTAATTTCTGTTGAATGGGCTGAATTTCCCACTACCGCACAGTGTCTCTTGACTCGAGGTACCTACATGAAGCACCTACAGAAGTGGCTGAACCATTTGAAGACTGGCTGACCTGTTAGGTTCACAGGTGATGTCAAATCGTTATTAATGGATGAGAGATGCCATACTATCATAGGTTGACCATAATATATTGTCAGAGCTGATGTTTGCCTTTTTGGGTTCGTCTGAACGATACAGAGAAAGCAGGTGTTGGGAAGCAGAGCTCACGAGGCCTGGAGCTAGGGTGGACCTAAAAGCGTTTTTGTCTCCTACCAACCATTGCACCATGGGTTGGGTACATACATACCTCTGTCATCCTGGAAGAGGTAGCTTTTGCAGGGCTCATTTATTGCATGATTTTATTGAGCATCTACTTCATGCCAAACTCTGATCTCATCTCTGAGGTTGGATTGGGAAGCAAAGCAGACGAAATCTCTACGCTCATTGAGCTTTGGTTTTGGAGATGTAAAAGGTAAGGGTCAGCGACCCTTATGGCTTAAATGCTTGTGGCTAACTTTGGTCTCCAGTGCCTTCTCTATCCAATAAAGTCAACACCAAATAGCAGAGTTATAACAAGTATAGGTCGGAATCCCTACTTTTCCATTCCATTTTCTTTAGAGTAAAATATGATACGATAATAACCAACCTATTGGTTTCTTGAAAAAGTCGAGTAAGATAACGTAGACGGTGCATTCAGCATGGTGCTTGCAGTACAGTGAATATGTGGTATGTGTCTAATGCTGTTCTTATCATTATTACTTCAATATACAATGTGCAGCACAGCAGCAGAAGTCTTTCCCCAAGGGAAAAATGCAAAGAGATGTGACAAAAAGCCAATAATGTTGAGTTCGGTTGCTGAATTGTCTAATACAAAGACCAACAGAGAACACCCCGTCTGGTGTGGGGTCACATGTGGTTGCATCAGAAACAGCTGTGTCTCTGTTGTGATACTGGCCCATCAGATGTGGCAGAGGAAGCAAAATGCTCCACAGTGCCCCTCATGCTGGGTCTGTTTAACATTTAGGAAAGGTTTGTTGGAATGTGTATGTCATGCTCAGCAATGGGCTGGCTGTTGGGAGTTAAAAAATGAACAGTGTGTTTTCCTGCCCTCTGCTGCTGTGAAGTATCTCCTAATTATTTATTTTAAATAAACGTACAAAGCAAGGAGGATTGTCCAGTGAATGTCTGGAAGCTCAATTTCATGGCAACGGACTTACCAGGATCAAGGGCTCCCCATTCTCCAACGGCAGACCTGTGGCCAAACTCAGATTCTCATAGGACTGTGCCCTCTCCCTACTTAAGCGGCAGCCTGAATCCAGCATCTCACAAGGTCTCCAAGTGCATCAGCTGATGTGCTCAGCATATCCAGCTGGAACTTTTAGGCAGATGGCTTGGTGCCAATGTCCTGCCTGATTATCCCTCACACCCAAGGCCGTTCTTGGTTCTCCCTCCCTATAAGCAGGTAGGAGGGCAGTGGCCTCTCCCTAGAGCACAGCTGTGGGATGTGGGCAGCATCGCTGTACCCTAGCTCAGCTCTTCCTGGGATGGAGAGAGAATGGGAGCTACTGCCTCTTCTTACTCATCTTGGCGTCCACCTTACCCAGTAAAGCTTGTTCACACATCCTGGTGTATTTGCCTTTACTCACCCCTGCACCATTTCTCACTAGATAGAATTTGTACAATGAAAGTCAGAATGAGGGACTTCCCTGGTGGTCCAGTGGTTAAGACTTCACCTTCCAATGCAGGGGGTGCAAGTTCAATCCCCGGTTGGGGAGCTAAGATCCCACATGCCTTAGGGCCCAAAAATCAAAACATAAAACAGAAGCAGTAAAAACAAATTCAGTAAAGACTTTAAAAAAATGGTTCACATCAAAAAAATTAAAAATAAAAACAGAGAAAGTCAGAGTGAATTTTAAAAAGTATCTATGTGAACTAGCAATAAGAAGCCATTTAAATTCCCCAGTGTTCTATGTTCAATTCTATGGCTCCTGTTACCATAGGGTTGAAAATGGTTTTCGGACAATCATAGAAAAGTGGTAAATTCAGGTAAAAAATGTGAAACTATTCCAGTCCTACTTTCCAGCTTAAATAAATGCAGGGTTGGCACTTAAGAAACACTATTTAGGGCTTCCCTGGTGGCGTAGTGGTTGAGAGTCCGCCTAGTGACTGTGCCTCGTTATCAGGCAAGGTTTCCTGCTTCTTAATAGTTTGCGATGGATTTGTCTTGTTTTCCCACTCTGGATTATTGCCAATATTATTTTCCACTTGTAGATTTTCATTACTCTCAAATTATGTCTTGAGTGTATGTTTGATTTCCTTAGTGTAAGCGTTCTGAGGCCAAGATTCATGTCTTATGTATTTTGCATCTCTCAAGAGTAGATATGTAATACTGATTATTTCTTTTTAATGGTCCTTTTTATAGTTAGGATAAAAAGATCTTCTTTGGATATGTCCAAACTGAAAGTTTAGACCATGGTGAAAAAAATAAGTAAAGCCGAGAACTGTGTTTCTTTTTACCCATTCATTCCCAAAGCTATTGGTTTTGTAAGTTCATTTGGATTTTTCTGTAAGATCTTACAACTTTTTGGCCAACCCAATAATTTTGTTAAAAGTATAAATACAAGGTATTAGTTATTTTGTTTTCACATGGCAATACCTCTTAGCATCTTTAGAGACACAGCAAAGTCCCGATTTTTTGGTTAATGTCTCCATACCTGAGCCTCATTGTTTCATAAATCAGTTCTTTGGGTTCTAGTTTGGAGGAGCTGCTATTGTCTCCTCTGTAATGATTAAGATAAGGGCTGCCATATCATCAGAAAGAACACAAATAACAAATGTTGGCCAGGATGTGGAGAAAAGGGAACCCTCATACACTGTTGGTGGGAATGTACATTGGTGCACTCCCTGTGGAAAACAGTATGGAGACTGCTCAAAAAACTAAAAATAAAACTACCATATGCCCCAGCAATCCCACTCCCCCAAAGCCCCAAAACACTAATTTGAAAAGATACATACACCCCAATGTTCATTGCAGCACTATTTACAGTAGCCAAGATATGAAAGCAAGCTAAATGTCCATCGACAGATGAATGGATAAAGAAGATGTGGTACATATATACAATGGAATATTACTCAGCCATAAAAAGAATGAAATTTTGCCATTTGCAGCAACATGAATGGACTTGGAGGGCGTGACGCTAAGTGAAATAAGTCAGGCAGAGAAAGACAAGTACTGTATGATGTCACTTATATGTGAAATCTAAACAACACCACAAACTAGTAAATATAGCAAAAAAGAAGCAGCCTTACATATACAGAGAACAAACTAGTGGTTACCAGTGTGTGTGGGGGGCAACATAGGGGTGAGGGGTGAGAGGTACAAATTATTGGGTGTAGGATGGGCTCAAGGATGTACTGTACAACGTGGGGAACAGAGCCAATATTTTGTAGTAACTGTAAATAGAAAGTAACCTTTAAAAATTGTATAATAAATAAATAAATAAAAGTATTACTATTGATAACTATTAATGACAAAAAAGATAAGGGTTTCCAAATACACTCACTCTTCCTACTGCATTTTTACTAGGGACAGATTTAAACTAGGGACAGATATTAATGAGAACAGAAAATAGTTATAGTTATGACTATCTCTTCTCAAGTTTATATGAGTGCAAATGGGGGGAAATATCTCTGATCTTCATCTAGTGCCCATTAGCTTTTCAAAGTATGTTTGACACTGTCAGGTTTTTATGCTGATTAGGAAGACAGGCTCATCGAACGTTTTCACATGGCAATACCTCTAACTGAAGCAGAAACCACCGCTAAATAAACACTTACTCTAGAAATAGAAGTAGACCACAAAGCACTTAACCAGCATTTTTTTTTCAAATGAATGTTATCGCTATAGTGAAACAACCACCTTTTAAAGCTTAAGGAGTTTAAATGACATTTTGGAATCAAATATTACTCTATCAGTTACCCAGGGATGTTCCCCCCCAGCCCCGCCTTGAGTAAGTTTGATTTAGCTGAAAAAATTTTCCAAACTTGTTTTGATTGTCTTTTTTGCATCAACTAGTTTTTGGTATCTGAGCCATTGTCTTTATATAGATTCAACAGCAGCCCAAGGTGAGGAAATGGTATTGGAATTTTTGAGAGAGCAGGAAGGGAAGAAAGAGAGGAGGAGAAAAATGGAAAGGGAAGGAGGGAGGAAAGAGAGAGAAGGACAAGGGTTGGTAAGAGGGGACACTAACAGGAGGGAAGGACAGGAGAGAAAGGCTGGTCTAGGGAAATTTCTCTAAGCCTGCAGGAGCAGGGCAGTTACATCAAAGCTGGCTCTGATGAGTAGCCCACGGGCTCTTTGTTAGAAATAGGAGCACAGGTGGCCTATGTTTTTGTGAAGAGGGCAGACCTCCTTCCACAGCAGCCACTAGGCAGATTCTGCAGACAATGGCTCCTCTGTAGCAGAAGCTGCTGCTGCACCATATGTACCCCTTTGGTTCCCTTGCCATCTTCTTGCACAGTGGCCCCCATATGCTTTCACTTGTGACGTCCAACTTGGGTGTGAGGACACCTTTAAGTTTGCTTCACGTGCACACTCTGAAAGCTGGAAGAGCCTGGGAACCGACACCCCTCCCTCCACCCCCAGGGCAGCCTGAATGGGTGACTGATGGATGCGGCAGTATCAATACCCCAGCTCTCTTGCCCTTGCAGTCTGAGGTGTGGTTGCATTGTCTCTACAGCTCCCCCTGCAGGACTGAGCCAATTTATCCTCTGTGGGATGTCTTCCTCACTTTCCATTTTTCCACTTCCCTGTGCCTCTCCTGAGTGTCCTAAAGACACTTCCTAATAAACCTTATGAAACTTCATCTTGGGGTCTGTTTCTGGGATCTTGACCTAAGACAGCACCCAATTACCTGAAAGTGTAGATTATTCCAAAGACCACTGAGGAGATGTTTCCCTGTTTGATCCTCAGGGGTGACCCAGCACATGGAGGATTTACTCTCCATGGGCATCTACATTTACAGTTAAAGAGAACATTCTCCTAAGGTACAGTCTCCCCCTGCCCACATTTATCTCTCCAAGCACTTGGCTTCTTCTTAAACATGTGGCCATCTGTCCTGACACAGATGCACCCCATGCTTGGAGGCTCCTCTTTCACAGCCTCCCTCCTCCTCCCAGACTCTGCCGTGGTTGCTGGAACTCAGCTCTATCTAGAAGCCTGTCAGGCGTTTCTCTCCAGAGCTGGGAGTTGTTGCTGCGTGTGTCTGGGAGTTGCTTCAGTTTTAACAACCATCCCTTCCACCGTCTGCCGGTGTCACCGTTGCTTGGGTGGGTCGGAAGCCACAAGGAGCAGAAGGCATACATCTTCACTCACAGCCTTGTGGTTTTAATAGACATTTACCAGCCCACCCAAGATGGGTGTTAGAACTAGAGCAGGGGGTGTGTAGTAACATAGCACCTGGGTTGTTAGAATTTTGTAGGAGGCAGCTAGGGCTGTGTTTCCTGGTCCCTGGGATCCTATAACAGCTCTATGAAGTCACCGAGGCTCACCATACTCAGTGAATCAGTTCTTAGGATTCTAATTTGGGGAGGTTTTTTTTCTTGTTCTCAAATACGATGAAAAATGTGTCTGAGTCTACGCATTTCTTCTCCCATTTATATAAAAAGGGGACAGGAAAGAACTCCCCTTTTCAAAGTTAGAGAATTAAAAGTGGTGATGGCTACGTGTCTTTGGTAGGATCGTTCCCTGTGAATCCAGGCTGGGAAAAGCTCTCTGCTGATGGGCCCATGGAGCAGACAGAGCAGAAATCCAGACGTTTCTGTGACGGATCTCACCAGGGCCAATTCGGGGACACATGACAGAGACGGTGCCAGTCTCCTCTTTGGAAAACTGTAGTGAATTTGTGTTGAGCACTTACTGTATACCAGTCATGTAGGGACGGGGGCTGGTAACGGGGGGCTAAGTGAGCGGGACTTTTTTGCCGTTCAGGAATTATATTGCAAAAATATTATGTTACGTTGTAAAAATCTGTTGATTTGACATTTTTGAGATAGAGATTTTACTGCAAATAACAGTGACATGAGAAATGTCCCTCTGATGAAAACGAGAGATTTTATTTAAATTGCCGCACACGTGAAGTAGGCTGTCTGATTACGCTGGAGACCCCGAGTCAGTGGTCAGCTGCTTCCTCTGCATCCTGGTGACATAGAAATTGCAGTGAATCCTGATTTTATGGGAGCCGTTGCTCATTGTGTGTTTTCAATACCTCTTATTTCTTGACAGCTTCTTGTAGGAAAGTTAGCCTTAAAACTACTTAAATTTAATTATTTTGGCAATAAATGAATGAAAGTAAACATTCCTGACAGGGATTATAATTGGAACATGTAACAATTACGTATTTTTCCTAAGGGTAATTTTTATTAAATTATTATTATTGCAGAAACCATGAAGCTTGTTAAGAAATCTAACTGTACAAAAGTAGAAAGTAACCCCCATTCCTCAAACGCCACTTCCTGGCTTTCACCTCAGCAACAATCTGTGTATTTACTTGAACATTAAAATGGAAGTGTTATTTGAGGCAGAGATAGGAGATTCGAAAGGGAGAGGAGAGCCTGTCCAAAGGAGATGGCCAGATAACAGTTATACAACTCATAGCACATCTTACTCACATTATATAAAGGGTTAGGTTGTTTGGGAGGTAAATAAGGAGATCTGGGGAGAAGATTTTTAAGGGTGCTGTTGGAATACTGTAAGTTCCCTCTCCAAAGTAGAGGAGCTTTCCCCTTTCTTTACACACATATGGGGGTTTTAAGGACACTACTTAGAGCTTTATGCACCCATGAAGTATCGGGGTTTGCTGGGCCAATATCTAATTCCAGCCAGAAAAATCTAGAAAGTGGGTGATTGGTTGGCCCGAAGCACTAAGAGAAGGAGAGATGGTTGCTGGCTGGGAAAGGTCTATTTTTCCAGCTTTGCAGGGGCGACGATAGGTGAGTGTTTCCCATGGACTGGGTATAGGCCATGTGAGAGAGGAAACCAATTTGGGGTCAACTCCAGTCCAGTTAAAGGTTCCAGCTCAGCAGAATGAGATCAGAGGTGAACGTCCAGACTCCAGAGGCTGAGGAAGGAGCTCAGATTCTGTGTAGGCAGAGAGACCTGTCTGCTGGGATTACTGGAAGCGGAGATGGAATCTCTCCAGGGAAGGTGAAGGACGAGGGAACACTGCATCCGCTCACTTCAGGGGCCATCAAGTGAGAATCTTCTAGCTCTCCCTTGCCTTTGCCCCCCCCTCCTGGGCTCTAACCCTGGAGGGTCTAGCAGTAAGGAATGGAGGAAGGAGGCAGACAAGCACCCTTCCGGTGATGACTCCCTAACTGCAGCAGACCTGAGCTGGTGGAAAGGGAGAAATGTCACATTTAAGTCAAGTTTGGAGTGTTGATTATTAGATGAATAGTACATTATTACTAAAGCGAGACTTTTCTGGGACTGCAAATGACTGTAGGAATTTTTATTTTGTAAAAGTAACCAGGTCCAGGGTCAAAGGAAGAAAAACTAACCCCACTAAATAAACATCAAAAACGGAGTACAGGGCTTCCCTGGTGGCTCAGTGGTTGAGAGTCCGCCTGCCGATGCAGGGGACGCGGGTTCGTGCCCCGGTCCGGGAGGATCCCACATGCCGCGGAGCGGCTGGGCCCGTGAGCCATGGCCGCTGAGCCTGCGCGTCCGGAGCCTGTGCTCCGCAACGGGAGAGGCCACAGCAGTGAGAGGCCCAAGTACCACCAAAAAAAAAAAAAAAAAAAATGGAGAAGAGCTAAAAAGCCATGCTCATTTATTTACCAGGACAGTGATGGTAAATGCACATACGAAAGCCTTTATTCGTGTGTCTTGAAGTCACAGTTGTCAGTACACAAACTCAAGGATTAAGGATTCATGCGGATCTACTCTGAGAACAGCAGTGGCCTTGACTGATCCTTCCAAGAATAGCAATAACATTACAAGGAACAAGTAAAATGCACACCTAAATAATTCCTCTTGGAATTGCGTATCATTCTCTTATTGGTGCTCATCAGCTCCGTCACTTTATTATGCAGAGTAACTGACAACAGACGAATCTTAAAATCTCAGTAACTTAACCAGTGAAGGCTTATTTCCTGTCACATCACCTGGATTCTGATGTAGCCATCTGAAACACATCCTTCTTCCCCTTGGGAGGGAAAGAGGGTGAGGCAAGACCCCTTTGGCCAGAACCCAGTCACGTGGCCCCAAACTCACTGCAAGAGGGGGACTAAAAATGCAGAAGAGTGCATA
Source organism: Neophocaena asiaeorientalis asiaeorientalis (assembly GCF_003031525.2). NCBI lineage: Eukaryota > Metazoa > Chordata > Mammalia > Artiodactyla > Phocoenidae > Neophocaena > Neophocaena asiaeorientalis. The sequence continues at coordinate 1,268,227 of NW_020171817.1, forward strand.
GATATTTGGTGAGCGCTGACTGTCTCTGCCATGGTCATTTACCATATGTTCGTCAATATTCACTGAGTAAGTGCTATATAAATCAGATGCTTTTTAGTGGGAAAATCACAAACTTGAGAGTTAGGCGCATTGGTCATGAATCCTGACCACTTAGGTATTAATCATCAGTGAGTTCATAGCTCTCTTTTCCTTTCCACACCTGTAAAGTGAGAGTGCCTGTATGTACCACCATAGGCTTGTTCTAAGCAGTAAATGAGGTAAGTTCTTGGTACAACAGTGACGTGAATAAATGCTGGTTCTCTTCCACCATTTTGCTGCAAGTCACTATGACAGGGTTCTATAAGATATAAAGACTTCTAGGTAATGATTCCCATCCTCAAAGAGCATGCAACTTCGGAGGTATCAGTAATGCAAGTACGCAAATATTTAAAATAAAAGTCGTTATGAAAGAGCTATAGGGTTGGTATAAATGAGAGGTTCAATAAGAATTCAGAGGAAGAGCCATCACTTCTGCTCTAGAAAACGTGTTGGGAGAAGTTGTATTTGAGCTTGGCTTTGAGGAATGGGAGGATTTAAGGTGAAACGAGGATTTGGGAATTCTGTGTGGACAGATGATTTCAGTAAAAGTGCAAAGTCAAAAAATTTAAAGGACTATTTGGGGGATAAAAAAAATAGACCAATTTTGGCTTCAAAGGGAAGTTTAAAATAGGCAACTGATGAGAAATAGGCTGAAAGATTAGGCAAGGTATATAGACTAGGGCGGTTCTCGGATATCAGCTGAAGGAGCTTCACTTGATCCTATAGGTAATAGGGAATCATTATAGGGTATTAAGGAGTGGAGGGATAATATCAAAGTGATGCATGTAAATAACAAAGGTCCCCCTCAACTCCTCCCCAGCCCCATATAGCAGGGAGGAGAATCATGGGAGAAAGGAACGTAGAGGATGCTTAACCCAACCTTGGTAATTTATAGAGGAGAGAACTGAGATCAGAGAAACTAATGACTAGCCTGAGGTATCTAATGAAGCAGGAACAGGTGTAAGATGTTCTGATGTTACCATTTTGATGCTGTCCCTTTAGTGATACGCCAGGCACTGTATTTGGTGCTGTGGGATGACTTAGTGAGATTCCTGCCCTCAAGCAGATGGAAAGTAGGAAGTCATAATTTAGACCAAGCATTTGGAAATTCAGAGAAGGAGAGGATATTTTAGCTGGGCTTTCTGAAGAGGAAACCTAAGAAAAAATGGCCTGAAATTGATGCTAACAAAGGAATGACTCTCTAAAGTTGGATATTCATGCCCTAGGAAAACTGGCAGTAGGGAGAAATCTGACATCCTTCAAATAATCACCCTAGTAAGGGCTTGTCTTCTTCACCTGTCTGTGTATGCAACCTTGGTCTCCAGTGTGCATATATGTGGGGATTGTAAGTATATATGAAAAGTATTTGTACACACACACACACACAAATATCTTCTCTCTAATAATTATAAATTCATTGTAGTGGAAATGTGTTCTTTTTTACCCTGATTGCTCATCATCTATCAATAATTCCCTCCCTTCCACTCAGGGAATATTTAATACAGGATTTCAAGGTGGATTTTTCTTGATGTCTTGGAAACTTATTAAAAATCAATAGTCCTCATTTTAAGGTCAGATAACCATCCAGTAGTACCTCGAAGGTGGGGAGGTGGGAGCAGTCGAGTCCATGCTGCAGGCTATAAGGAAGTGCGCTGTCTGCAGAGAGTCTAAAAACAATAATGAAACCACCTGAAAGTTGGTATCCTTTTTATTATCCCCATGCGCCTCCCTCAAACCTAAATTCTAACCATCACTGGCACCAGGGCAAACTGTGCCCCTTGCCCCACTCTGGACCTCTGGTGTTTGGGGTCAGCCTCTACCTTTCAGAGCTTATTGGGGGGAACCAGTTCGGAGAACCATTCCCATTCCCCCCTCCTCTTCCCCCACCGCATCCTCCCTGATGGAAGGGGAGTCTGGGGAGAGGAGAAAAGCACTGTTTGGAAAGCGCAGTGCTTGGGAGGGAGCGTTATTTCTTCCAATCACCGTCCACTTGGGAGGGAAGGAAAGGCTCCCCAAAGCACCCTTCAACTCTGCAGCCTCCCCCCTTCCCAAGCCTACCTACTTAGCCAGCCAACTTTCTGCTCTGCCTCTAGTGACTAGAATGGGAGAAAATAACAGAACTGAGGAGAGATGGCACAGCGTGGCATTGCCGGGTAGTGTGGCCAGCCCTTCCCTTTTCCTGCAAATGTTCCAGTTGCCAGGAGGCATGGTGCCTGCAGACCAAGAGGCATCCCCAGAGAGATTGCACAGGGGCTGCAATCTTGCCAGGACTGTTATTACATGGGGGGAAGTGGGAGGGAAGTAGGGAGGTGGGACAGGGGGGAGGCAAAGCTTCTGAGTTAGTCGAAAGATGTAGCCCAGTGTTCAGGAGTGAGCCCCTTACCCGGGAGGCAGCCTGGAGTCCCAGCACCTGGCCACACGGACACACACAAGACTATAGTGATATCCAATGAGCTCTAGGGTACTGCTCTTCTCCCCACCAGTTCTGAGGCGGGTGGGAGCCTTAAATCACAGAAGAGATTCAGATTTTAAAAAAATAAAAGAGATTGAGAAGCCCCGATGCTGTTCAACCCACCTAGGTGCACACTCCAAGGGTAGGTATACAGTTTAAGCTTGGCCAGGAAGGTGTGCCCTTCCTGGCGTCTTGAATCTCAGTGAATGACAGAGCGCACAGGTTGGCTGCAGTAAGGGGCATGTTCAGTGTTCCTGCTACAGGACCTTGACTGTGTTACTGCTGCGTGGCCCACTGGAGTGACCCAGGGGTTCTGCCCTTTTTCCAGGCCTGTTCTTTCCCCGGTATCCTCGGATAGCAGCAGGTTTCCATGACTGATGGCCATGAGTCCTGATGGGACTCATTAGCTGCTGTGTGTTGCCACGTACCTCCACGGCTTAACGACAGCACTGGACACAGAAACTCCTGGGCACGATAGTAAGTGTGTAATAATTGTTTCTTCTTTATAGAAGTATACACTCCCAGATAAAGTTCAACAATGTGTTAGCATTTCTGCCTTCTTAAAACCCCTATTCCTTTGGCTTCTGTGACCCACACACTCTGGTCTTCCTTCCTGTCCTGCGGCTGCTCCTTTTCTGTGTCCTTTAATGACTACTTCTTTGCCTGACTTGAAAACCATGGTATTCCGCAGGCTCAGCCCTGGGCTCTCCTTGCATTCTTTCCTCTCTCCCCAAAATATTTCTTCCACTTCCTATACTTGAAATGTAATCTGTAACAGGCAGGACTTGTTCCAAAAATTCACTGTGCAAATTCAAACTCACCTTTCTATTTCACAACCTGAATTAGAGCTGGGTGTTTAAGACCTCTACCTTCCAGATCAGCGGACATCTAAGTAATTTTCCTGTGAGGATCCACCCTCCCCTTGATAGTGCATTATTAGGACAATTATGAAAAATCTCAACATGGTCTGTAGATCAGATAATAATACCATTTCAGTGTTAATTGCCTGAGTTTGACCATTACACTGTGGTTGTATAAGATAATTCCTCTTTTTATTTTTTTATTATTTTCAATCTAAATATATATACTTTTTATTTGTCAATCATACCTCAATGAAGCTGAAAATCTATAATAAAAGAAGCTATATATAGTAAACATTCATGAAGGTTCATGTGTGTTTTGAAAAGTAAATCCTCTATATTAAAAAAAAATCAGTTATTTACCCTGATTTTTAAAATTATTTTTAAAAACTTTTTATTTTATATTGGAGTATAGCTGATTAACAATGTCGATAATTCCTCTTTTTACAGATACTGATTTAAGGGTAAAGGAGAATTATAGCTGTAATTTTTGAACGGTTCAGAAAAAATATTGTACAGAGAGAGCAAGTGGGGTGAGGGGAGAAAGCTAATGCAGCAAAGTGTTAACTTTGGATTTTCCTGCAAATTTTCTTTAAATCTGAAATTATGTCAAGATAAATATAATAAAAGTAAAATTTACATCACAACCCAGTGAATGTACACTTACATACATGTCCACGTATTTATTCATTCAATTAATGTTTACTAAGTGCCCACCATATACCATTCTAGGCAATGGATCTACACCAGTGGGCAACACAGACAAACATGTCTTCTCAAGAAGATTACATGTTTATCTATCCACCCAAATGTCTATCCACCTACACTAATGTAAGTGGACATACATATGTATGTAAACATGTTTACACATGCATCCATAAAAATGGGAACACAAGTTTTATTTGAATTATCCTCTCAATGGTGTATCACGATTTAAAAATTATATCTCATTTTAAAAGTAAAGCCAAGGAGGTAAAAAAAATTGATTTTGTGAACCAGTAAGGGATCATAATCGTCAGTTAACGAAGCATAACACTAGATTAGAGAAAGAAAAGCAATAGCCCAAATCCCTACAACTTACGTTTTCATCAACCATATTCCGTAACACAATATTTCGAGTCCAACCTAAACCTCTCTTCTGATCTCCCTTTCTTCATTTCCAGCTGCAAACTTATCATAGCCTCAGCCATTTCAGATTTTCTCAGTCCAAAATTAAACTCTTGATCTTTCCCTTAAGAGTATCCTTCCTCCAGTGCTTCCCATTTCAGGAAATAACACCTCAACCCACCCATTGCTCATCTTAGAAAGACTGGAGTCACTTTTAACACCTCCCTTTCCTTCACCCCCTACAGCGATCAGTCCTCTTGATTCTCTGTCCTAAATATATCTCAAATTCATTTTTTTCTTTTTGTCTGACACTGTCTTAGTCTAAATTCACCAACGTCTTTAACCTAAATTATTGTAATGGTTTCCCACTCGGTCTCCTTATATCCCCACATTTTCCCACTTAAATTCTTCATACAACGCCAAACTGAACTTTCAAAGCACAAGGCAATTGTGTCATAACCTTTTATGATCTTCCCTGTGCTTGTAGGAGGGACTAACATATCCTTAACAATATACTAATTAAGATTGTGTTTGACCATGAAGGACAGAAAACGTAAAATAACGGTGGATTAACAGGATAGAAATTTCTTCCCTATCGTGTAAGAAAATAGGGCTGTTTTGATTTAACATAGCATCCAAGACACACCTTCTGTCTTGTTCTGGCATTTGCAATACTCAGCTTTCACTCATGGTCATGTTGGCCGCCTAATCTCCAGTCATAATATCTACCTTCCAGGTAACTGGAAGGAGGACGTGATGAAGGAAAATTCACTCTCTCCTGTCAGAGCCCATCAGCTTACCTTGTGTTGTCCACAGGTTTATCACACAGCCACGTCTATCTGTAAAGGAGGTAGGATATAGTTTTTTATCCAAGCGGACAATATGCAGTTAACAAGTGGATATTAATAATTGAGTATATTCACAATAAAGGTTTTGGAAATAAGTGTTGGGGAGCCACTATCAGTCTCTACCATGACACTCTTGAAGGTCCTGCAAGATTCGGCCCTGCCATGTCTCCTTGCTCATAAACTCCCCCCACACTGGGTGTCTTCCTTCAGTGAGCAGATCCTTCTGGATCTTTGCACATGTTGCTGCCTTTCTGAAATACTTTCCTGCCTGTTTCCTTGGAAAGAACTTCTTTGACCTAAGAAACAAGGCAATAATTACTCTTAACTCCTTAAATATTTCATTCACAGCATTTTTAACTCAGTTACATATTTACATAAGCATTTGATTAATATTGTTATACAGTATTCAAAAGACCCCAGCATGAATAGTGAGGCATGTGTGTGTAAACAGGTTAAACCTAACCTGTATCTACCTTTTAGAGCTGGACAGTAATCTTGTAAAGTGAGCAAGTTTGAACTAGTCTGTATCAACAGTGTAGAGTTGCCTTACTACACAAGGAATGTAGAAGTAATGAAATTTGGCATATTCAAGATATGTGATTGGTTGGCAGGAAGGCAGCAAACCCATTACCCTTGTATGGGTAAGATTTAAAAAATCGGTGAACCCATTAGTCTATTCCATTGGTACTTGTGGTCCAGAGCCCAACCAAGATATGGCACAAAGTAGGCATTCATTTGTTGAGTAAATAAGCAAAGTAATTAACTTAGTATTCGCTGGTTAGCTAATACGTAGAATAAAACTAAAAACCTAATTCAGAGATAAAAATCAACACTTTATTTTTTGCTGTATGTTTGAAATACTTTGCTGTTAAGTAGAGTGAGGTGAGCATCTGTAGTTTGTTTCAGATTATTAATACCTTTATTAATATGTAACCCACTAACAAAATTATTCCATTTAAAGTATATAATTCAGAAGATTTTAGTATATTCACAAGAGTTGTGCAGCCATCACCACGATATAATTTAGAACGATTTAATCATCCCCAAATGAAACCCCAAACATGTTAGTGGTCACTTCCCATCGTCCTGGTAATTTACTCGTGCTCCTATAGATTTGCCCATTCTGTATACTTTATATAAACAGCTGACTTCTTCCCCTAAGCATAATGTTTTGGAAAGGTTATTCACATTGTAGCTTGTATCAGTACTTTCTTCTGTTTTATTGCAAATATCATTCCATTGTTTGGAAACACCACATTTCGTTTATCCAACTCATCCGTTGATGGACATTTGGGTTGTTTTCACTTTTTCGTTATTGTATGTAATGCTGTGAGAACATTTCTATATGAGTTCTTGTGTGGACATATGCTTTTATTTCTCTTGTATTAATTTCTTAATACAAATTAATTCTTTTTATTTCTCTTGTATTAATTTCCTATAGCAGCTGTAACAAATTGTCACACACTAAGTGCCTGAAAACAACATGCATTTATTATCTTACAGGTCTGGCAGTCTTAATTCTAAATCAGTTTCACTGGCTAAAATGAAGGTGTTGGCAGGGCTGTTATCCTTCTGAAGGCTCTTGGGGAGGTTTTTCCAACTTCCAGAGGTCACCTGCATTCCGTGGCTCCTGCCAGCCATGGCACCATTCCCACTTCTGTTTCCATCATCTTGTCTCCTTTTCTCTTCCTTCCATTGTCACATCTCTAACTCACTCTGCTTTCATTGTCACATAGCTTTCTCTGACTCTGACCATCCTGCCTTTGTCTTTCAAGGACCCTTGTGATTGCATTGGATACACAGATCATCTAGGACAGTCTCCCCGTCTCAAGACACTTAGTTTAATCACAGGTGCAAAGTTTCAGGTTTCAGGGATGAGGACATGGATATCTCTGGGAAGTGTGAGGCCTACAACTTTTTCTTTTTCAAATTTTGTTGGCTATTCTAGGTTCCTTGAACTCATAAAATTTTAGGACCATCTTGTCAATTTCTGCCCAAAAGCCAGCTGGAATCTGATAGAGATCGTGATGAATCTGTGGATTGATTTAGGAAACGTTGCCATTTTTACAGTATTAAGTCTTTGGATCCATGAACCTGGGATGTCTTTCCATGTATTTAGATATTCTTTAATTTCCCTCAAAGATGTTTTGTAGTTTTCAGTGTACAAGTCTCACATTTCTTTTGTTAAATTTACACCTAAGTATTTTATTCTTTTTGATGCTATTGTAAATGGAATTTTTTTCTTAATTTTACTTTTAGATAGTTCTTTGCAAGTATATATGGATACAACTGATTTTTTATTAATCTTTTATCCTGTTACCTTTCTGAACTCATTTGCTGATTCTAAAAATTTTTTAGTGGATTGCTTAGGATTTTCTATATTAAATATAATGTCATCTGCAATTAGAAAGTTTTTACTTCTTTTCCAATCTGGAGGCCTTTTATTTATTTTTCTTGCATAATTGCTATGGTTAGAATGTCTGGTACAATATTGAATAGATGTGGCAAGACTGGATATTGTTGTTTCTGATCTTAGGGGGAAAACATTCTGTCTTTCACCATTAACTATGACATCAGCTGCAGATTTTTTTTTAATGGATTCTTTTTATCACGTTAAAGAAGTTTTCTTTTATCCCTAGTTTGTTGATTGTTTTTTTTTTATCAAGAAGACGTGTTGGGTTTTGTCAAATGTCTTTTCTGTGTCTGTTGAGATAACCATGTAGTTTTTATTCTTTATTCTATTAATATAGTATATTACTTTGATTAGCTTTCAGTTGTTAAGCCAACTTTAATTCTTTTAGGCATAATTTTCTTTGGTTCTTAGAATATATTTATAATAGTTGATTTAAAATAGTTCTTTAGGAAATTCAACATTTGGGTCCCCTTAGGAACGTCTTTCTACCGCTTTTATTCCTTTGTATGGTTTTAACCTTTCTGTTTCTCTGCGTATCTCTTTATTTTTTTATACCAAATTGGGCATTTTAGATAATATAATGTGGCAACTCTGAATATCAGATTTCACTCCACTCCCCAGTTTGTTACTCTTGTTCTTTTGTTGTTCCTGCTGTTTTTTTGTTTACCAACTTTTCTTAGCTAATTCTGTAAAGTCTGCATTCCCTGTATTGTTAAGTCACCGAAGTTTTTGTTTAGTTAGCTTAGTGGTCATCTAATGATTGGTCAGAGGTTTCCTTACATGTCTTCAGCCAGTGATTTTTCCGCACTTTGCTGAAGGGGGTCTGTGTGTGTTAGGAAGTGCTTTCAATGCTCAGGTAGCTTACAACTCTATGTTAGCTTTCACGTACTCTTGTACAGGACCTAAAAGTCAGTCGGAGATGGGAGACTGGGGTCCTTTCAGATGTTTTTGGGAATGCACACAGCCCTGCACATGTGCATGGCCTTCTTTATCCCTAAGAATGTCCCAGCTTTTCAAAGCCCCTGGTGAACATCTCATTCTGTAGATCTTCCTTTTAAGTTTTTGGCGCGCTCTTATTTCGCCCAGTTGGTATGGCAGCCTCAGGCTACTATGATGCTAAACAATTGCCATTGATTGTTTTCAGCAAATGCTCTCAGAATAGGGCTTTTCTGGCAGAGCAATCTCCAAGTCAGGTCAAACGATGACTGTAAACATGGCTTTTCCAGGAAGCTGCGAGTCAGGTCAGGTAGTGACATTGATCTGGAGATGGGAGTTTTTGGGAAGTTCAAAATCAAGTCTGTCCCCTCTAGTGGCTGCAAAGCTGCTGGTTTTCAAGGCTCTTATGGAACTTGGGAAAGGACAGTGGCAGTAGGACAAGTTAAGAGGGCACAAAACCCTGGTTCTTACTGAGGTTCAACTGTTTTTCTTAAATAAATGCCCCTCAATCATTGCAAGACTTTCAGTAATTTTGAGTTCTTGAAAAACTGATTTTGATGGTTTTCACCCTTGTTTTGTTGCTTTTATGGAGACATAGATTTACATCAGTCTCATGCTGATATAAATGCAGTGAGGCTCCACAAAAGCCTCACTGATTTATTAATATTTGCATATATTCACTGATTAGAAATAGAAATTATGAAACTAAAATCAGAGAAACAAACGATTCAATTTTGGTTAAAATTAAAATAGACTATAAGTCACAGTGGTATATAATAAGCTTTAAGAAAGAATCAGATTGGTTCTCAAGTATTTTGAATTTTAAAGTATTCTTTCTGTAAAATAAGAATGTTTATAATACAGAGCTCAGATAGTAGCTCAAAGAAGAAAGAACATATAGACAAAAGGGGGAAAATATTAGTTTTATTTATACCAGTCGTGATAATTACCCAAGCTCTTCAGTAGGACTAGAAAATTCATCTACTTCTTGGATCAATATTAAGCACAAAATTCTCATTTAATTTTCCTGATGCATAACCTCCAACTGAGAAGCATGTAAAACATTCTAGTCTTTATTTTGTCAATATATTTTATTGGTTGTAAGATATGGACTTTGTTCACTAAGTTTGTAAGTGAATGTACCAGTATTGTGTTAATCACTACAAAATTTATATAAGCTCTTCTGGGAATAAGGAAAACCACAGACCTTGGGATCAAATTTTTTCCTCCCGTACTGCATTAAATAAAATGTGAACTGAGAGATTCAAATTCAAATGCAAGAAGAAGCCTGGAGTTTTTGATAGAGAGTAGGTTGCTACTGAACATTATCTCCATCCAGTGTATGTGATACACAGTTGAGTGTATTGATACAGACATGGTTAAATTTATATAGGTTACTACCAATTCTTCCAGCACTAGGGATAAAAGGTGACTGTTAATGTCTTAGACAATGCTATAGGGTATAGGAAAACAATTTATAAAATACTACAAGCTCTTTATAAAAATTGAGGGTACTTTTATGTTTTCACTTCTCATAGTAGATGTTTTGGATTGGTACCGATGGCATCTTTTTTGAAAAACTTCCGTTGATTCATTATGGCAAAAGAAGCACCTGGTGATTTGACATTTTCTAAATTGTGCCTTTTCCTCCAAACACTTGTTTCTGTACAAAGCCTTTGGGAAGAACCCAGGAGTGAAGAAGATAAGTCCAGTTGCCACACTCCGGGCAGTTAAGTGGTGGGAGTTAAGTGCTATTCCGTTCTGACCCCAAGCACCCCCTTCTTGAACTGGGTCAAGTGGACTCAAAGGTGACTCATGACTGCTCTGGAGCAAGAAGCAGTTATTGATGAGTCAGCTGTAGCAACATGTCTTTCTTGCAGAGAGCTGAGTCAGAGCAAACTTAAGGCAAATATTCTGACAGCTTTTGAAGAAGAATTTGCAAGTTGTTCCCTCCAGTGTGGCACAAGCCCAGATAACTGAACAGCATTTAAGAGTTTTTTTTCAGTTGTGTCTGGTGTTTTTCTTTCTTTAAAAAAAATGACTCAGAAGTTTCCACTTGAGTTCCAATCAATATGCCATAGACGGGCCAAATCATCCTGGCAGAGGGAAGAACTGAGATTGTATTCCTGAGGATGGTGCCAGGAGGTAGGGTTCTCCAAGGGAGGGAAGGGGTAAGTGCAGAAGCTCCAGAGACGTGGTGGCAGCAGAGTTAGATGGACGCACACACCAGACTTGAGGCTGTGGGCTGCTCACTGGTGAATATTGGCAGGCACTCGGCTGCTTCACCACTTTGTGACTTAAGCATTGACTACATCATCACCTCCTTTCTCCAGCCCCTGAAAGTGAGCGATATTGTGGTGAAGGATGGTGTACCTTTTCTGAAAAAATATGTGCTTGTATAGCTGAATATCCTTTTAGTAAATTAAAACATATTCTTTCACTGACATAATATTTTTGAGATTTGTTCTTCTCCTCCCTGATTGATATTTAGTTGGCAGTGATACTGACATACTAGCTTCAAATGTCTCTGTTCTCAGCTTCTTTGACAAGGAGTTAATGACTTTTAATGGAGAATTTAAGAAAAAGCTCTCTGCTTGGAGATACTTGTATAGATCTCCAAATATTAAATATACAGTAGTAAATACTTCCTCAAGAACAGGGCAGCTATCCCCACAGCCACGGGGGGGCTGACAAATGGGGACTGGTGGCCAGTTCATGCATCGCACTCTCTTACCTAGGAATGGCAGCCTTCATCCAGAACTACCCTAGTTGTTATAAGTTCCAGTCAGGTTCCAGAATTCTGAAATAGTTGATTCCAAATGGTTTTTCCAGTTCAATGGCTGCTTTGTTGGAGGGAGACGCTCCTAGATCTTCCTACCATTTTGCTTCATGTCACTTGTATGAATGTACTTTGAAATTCATGTAAATGGTATCTATTTATCTATCTAAATTTTCATTTCCTACTTTTCATCATTTTCTTAAATTGTAGTGAAATACACATAACGTGAAATTTACCATCTTAATCATTTTTAAGCATACAATTCAATGGCATTAAGTATATTCACCCTGTCGAACTAATATCACCACCATCCATTCCCAGAACTCTCTTCGTCTTGAAAAAAGCTGGAACTCTGTACCCACTAAGTAACAACTCCCATCCACCCTCCCCCACAGACCCTGGCAACAGCCATTCTACTTTTTTGTCTCTGTGAATTTGACTGCTCTAGGGACCTCATTAAGTGGACCTACTGTTTATCCCTTTGTGACTGACTCATTTCACTTAGCATAATAGCCTCCAGGTACGTCCATGAGTCAGAATTTCCCTCTTTGAAGGCTGAATAATATTTCATTGTATGAATAGATCACATATTGTTTATCCATTCATCCACTGATGGACATTTGGGTTGCTTTTGGCTGTTGTGAATAATGCTGCTGTGAACAGGGATGTAAAAATATCTGTTTAAAGTCCCTGCTTTCAACTCTTCTGAGTATATACCGGGAAGTAGAATTGCCAGATCATATGGTAACTCTGTTTAATTTTTGAGCAATCACCACACTGTTTTCCACAGCAGCTGTATCATTTTACATTGCTGCCAACTGTAAGGAATTCCAGTTTCTCCACATCCTCACTAATGCTTGCTATTTTCAGGTCTTTTTTTTTTTTTTTAAATAGTAGCCACTGTAATAGGTGTGATGTTTTCCAGAGCCATACACTAATGTGGCTACACATCATTTAATATTCTCTCCCAGGGTAGACATCCACGTTGTGTGCATCTCCTCACTGTCTCAATAAAGCTGTAGTAACATATTTGCTCGTGTCCATTTGTGAATCTGTGTAAAACCAGTTTGGGCATATATGCCCAGGAATGGAATTGCTGGATCTCAATGTATTAGGATTTGTGTATTCTTTTTTTTTTTGCGGTACGCGGGCCTCTCACTGTTGTGGCCTCTCCCGTTGTGGAGCACGGGCTCCGGACGCGCAGGCTCAGCGGCCACGGCTCACGGGCCCAGCCGCTCCGCGGCACGTGGGATCTTCCCGGACCGGGGCACGAACCCATGTCCCCTGTATCGGCAGGCGGACTCTCAACCACTGCGCCACTAGGGAAGCCCAGGATTTGTGTATTCTTAATTTGACTAAGGAGTCTAAGTAAAACCAGACTGCTCTCTGTAATGGCTACACTGGTTTATATTCCTACCAACAATGGATGAGGATTCTATAGCTCAACAATCTTTTACCCAAACTTAGCATTATACAAACTTCCTATCGTATGCAGTCTTATATGCCTGAACTTCATTTGTATTTGTCTAACTTCTAATTATTTTGAGCATTTCTTCCTATGATTATTAATTTTTTGAGCTATCTATATTAAAGCTTCCTTGTTCATACCTTTGACTCATTTAAAATTTTGAGTTGCTGTACGTTTTTGTATTTGTTATTGTTTTGTTTTTTGACTGGAAGATTAGCTTTGATGTTCTGGAATTAGTCACCACTGTGTTTTTAGACATTGTTTATTCTTCTACTCTGTCATGTATTTATTAATTTGTCCAAGGTGTGTTTCATTAAATAGAAATTCTTAATTTTTATATACTTGAATTCAACAATTTTTTAACCTATGCATTACATTATTTTATTCTAATTAGTCTTTCCCTGCCCTTAGTTCACAAGGATACTTCTACGTTTTATTCTATGAACTTCATTGTTTTACCTTTCCTATTTAAGTTTTCATCTACCTTTCTACGTAGTGTTATTAGGAAGAGATTGTTTGATTTTTCTCCATATAATGAGATTTTTTTTCCCATATATTCTCTTCACATAATTTTCCCTACACTATCTCGAATCAAGTTGTCTTTTCTCCATCAATTTGCAATGCCCTCCTCATCAAATATTTTGTTCCTGGATATACACAGGTCTGTTTCTGCACTTTCCATCCCATTTCAGTGCTCTATTTACCTGTTTGTTTCTTCACCAAGGACACAGTATTTTTTAATCATAATGATTTTTGTACTTTAAATGATATAAAATTGCTAATATTTATCATTTCGATTTACAAAAAAGGTAATTTCATATGGTTGCACTTAACAGTATGTCTTAATATCTGATGGGGCAAGTTCTCCAAGTTCTCTCTCTTTGTTCTTTATTTTAATATATATAAAGTTGATTTGTCCCTTTACACACATTTGTTCTGCTTTATAAATTCAGATTAAATTTAATGAATTTCTTATAAATATCTGACTACTATTTTGATTGAGTTTCATTGAATTTTAGATCAATATAGGGACAATCAATACTTTTATAATATCAAGCCAGCTCATTTAACAGCACGGCATGTCTTCATTTATTCAAATAAACTTTTTTATGCCCTTTATTAACGTTTTACATTTTTCCCCACAGAATTCTCATGCATTCCTGATTTAGTTAATCCCTAGATCTTTTATAATATTTGTTATTTTGAAAAATATTTTTAATTTTATTCTGAGTCCATCTCTACTGGAAAGGAGAAATACTATTGATTTTTCTTGATTGATCTTCTATCCATATAACTTGCAGAACTCTCTTTTTACTTGTAATCATTTTCTATTAGAAGTTTGTTGATTTGATTTATTTTTCTAGATAGATGGCAATTTTATCTGTAAACAAGGGCAGTTTTACCTTTCTTTCCAATCTTTAAAACTATTTCCTTTCCTTTCCCAATAAAATTAAGCAATACTATATGGAAACACTGGTGGTAATAGGGAATGCTTATTTGTTCTCAGTCTTAAAGAGAAATTTTAGTTTCTCCATGCTTGAAACCTTTAACATTTGGAATTCTCTTTGTACATCTTACCCCTTGAAATGACCTCAGAACATTCAACCAGCTGCCTAGCTCGGATCTCTTGTCTTCAGGCTTTAAAAATCCCAGGTAGTTATTGTCTCAGCCATAAACAGGAAAGAGCATAATTGGTTTCTGCACTATGTATTTCCCTGGTCCCTGTGCTAGTCAAAGCTACAACTCTTTTTGTATTTATATAGAAAATTACTTAAATAATTTTTTCTCTAACCTTTGACACCCAAAATGTAAAACAAATATCAATGGATCCATACTGGTATAAATAAATGATTGAATAAATCAATAAATGGAGGAGAATAGATCCATCTCCCATGCAGAGTAATTCCAAGTATTGTAATTTAAGCAGATATTCTGCCCTCTGGGAGGTGGAGCAGAACCTCCCACTCTTGAAGTGTGGGCTGCAGAGAGAAATTTCCTCCCAAGGAGCACAGTGTGGATGGGGAAAGAGAGTCACTTTTCAGTAGAGAAACCCGACAGACATGACTTCAGACAGGTGATCAGGGTCAACATCAATGGTGATGATGTCATATTGACAGAATTTGCCCTGGATAAGATGTGATGACAATAGCACTTTGTCTCTGTGGTCTTCCTCCCCAACCCTGCAATCCCAGTCTCATCATGAGATGAACAACCAGTGAGCCTCAGCGGAAGGACGTTATACAAAATACCCGACTAGTACACTCCTCGAAACTTCAAGATCATCAAAAGCAAGGAATGTCAGAGAAATAGTCACAACCAAGAGAAGCCTAAAAAGACATGATGACTAAATGTCATGTGATCTCTTGGATGGAATCCTGGGACAGAAAAAAGACATTAGGTGAAAACTGAGGGAACCACAGTAGAGTATGGATTTTAGTTAATAATAATCTATCAACATTGGTTTGTTAATTGTGACAAGTGTATCATATTGATGGAAGATGTTGGTAATAGAGGGAAACTGGGCATGTAGGGGGTGGGTAGGGGAGCACTCTGTACTATCTTTGCAATTTTTTGTAAATCTAAAGCTATTCTGAAATAAAATGCTTTATTTAAAAATCCCCCTGAAGCCTTCACTGAGAGTTCCGAGTGAAGTGGAGCATCCTGGGTGGGTAGAGGTGGTGTCAGGAGTTCCCTGGGGCATCTCCAGGCAGTTAAGTGGTTGTAAAAGAAAGGGATAGATTGGGAGTTTGGGATTGACATACACACTGCTATATTTAAAATAGATAACCAACAAGGAGCTACTGTACGGCACAGGGAACTCAGCTCAATATTCTGTAATAACGTAAATGGGAAAAGAACTTGAAAAAGAATAGATACATGTATGTGTATAACTGAATCACTTTGCTGTACGCCTGAAACTAAGACAACATTGTAAATCAACTACACTCCAACATAAAATAAAAATTAAAAAAAAAAAAAACTAAAAAAGGAAGAAAGGGGTTGAGAATGAAGGTTGCCTTTGCTTGTGACTTCCCTGGTGGTCCAGTGGTAAAGAATCTGCCTTGCAACGCAGAGGACGCCAGTTCGGTCCCTGGTGGGGGAATTAAGATCTCACAAGCCGCGGGGCAACTAAGCCCGTGCGCCGCAAATACTGAGCTCACGCGCCTCAACTAGAGAGCCTGCATGCCGCAAACTACAGAGCCCACGTGCTCTGGAGCCTGCGATTCACAACTAGAGAGAGAACCTGCACACCACAACTAGAGAGAAGCCTGTGCCCTGCAACGAAGAGCCCGCATGCCTCGACGAAGAGCCCGCGTGCCACAACTAAGACCCGACACAGCCAAAAATAAATAAAGAAAAGATAAATCTTTTTTTTTTTTTTTTTTTAAAAAGGTTGCCTTTACTCAACACTTTTAAGGATGTAAACCTCCAGAGGGAGGCATGTGCTTCTCCCTGGGTGTACACAGGTGCACTGGGCTCTGTGTGGCTAGTAACAGCTGCTGTGTAGCAGAATGGGCAGTTGAATTAAAGCCGGAGTATTTTCCTGCCTCACAAAGTAAAGGAGAATCTATGCAGTGCACACACGGGCACACAAACACACACTATCAGAAATGACTTGGGACAGATGTCCTGCTGCCCTGACAGATGTCAGAGTTTCTTGAAGATGAGTCCAGAAATCCTGGGATGAGGTGCCCAGAAGGACCAAGACACATCCCTGTGTCTCTAGAGCTTTTCTTTTCAACTGCCTCACCAGAGGGCTCTGCACCCCACGCACATTCACCATCACAGATGCGTGATCACACTAGTTTTGTTTTTTTCTCTACCAGAAAGCGACTTTCCCTCCACGCCCCCTCCAGTCTGCTTTGTTCTTATTTTCACGGCCTCCTGGCATTACCTTAAGATAAACTAAAATCTCTTCAAATTGGATTCCTGAATAATTCCAGAGGGGAGAGTTTCTTTGTGAATTCTATTTGCTTGTGGACTCTGTACAGTGTTTGCAAATTCCACAGTGTTGGGAAGACTCCAGACCTATTTAAATCCCCTTTCCAATTACCCAGCACCATCAAAGATGTCACCGACTTGAAGGGAAAATCCAAAAAGATTCTTTGCTTCAGGGTGTGTGTGAGAAAGTCCAGAATTTTTAAGAAGCACGTTGCTTGCAGCATCCGTCAGCTGGACACCAGCATGCAGAGCGTCTGGTAATTATCCTGTCCTGTTGGCTACTGAAACTTGAGGCAGTTGGGCCCTGCCTCTGGCAAGTGGCCAAGCTTCCCAGCACGGGGAAGATGTAGAACAAATTGGGAAAGAACATTTTAGAGCTGTGCCTCTCACATTCAGTCTGGGGTCTCAGCTGAGCCATCGCTGCAAGGAGGTTGTAAGACTGCCCCTCCTCACTTTCCGAAAGATTCCTAAATGTCGGAGGTTTATAGTCTGATTATCCTGTGACCAGGCTTTTTTTCATTTTGGGGGAAGAGCAAGGTGACACATCGCTAAATATTAGGTCTGGGAGTCTTTGTGAGCTGATTTCATAGCCCTGGGCCTTTGGGGGTTCTAACTCAGGAGTGAAAGGCATGTGCTATAGCTGCTCATAGCTCAAGGGCCTTTAGTTGCCAATTGGAGCTGTCACACTTGAACGGCGATGAAGCCCTAGAACATCTCTCCCTAGGATATCTCACTGTCCCCATTGGCAGAAATGATGATCCTATGGCCTAAAATGAAGTCTTATTAAGAAAGAAATCCAGGGCTTCCCTGGTGGCGCAGTGGTTGGGAGTCCGCCTGCCAATGCAGGGGACACGGGTTTGTGCCCTGGTCCGGGAAGATCCCACATGCCGCGGAGCGGCTGGGCCCGTGAGCCATGGCCGCTGAGCCTGCGCATCCGGAGCCTGTGCTCCACAACGGGAGGGGCCACAGCAGTGAGAGGCCCGCGTACTGCCAAAAAAAAAAAAAAAAAAAGAAGTCCAGCCATAGCATGTGATCATGTGATCAGCGGGTCCCCCAGGGTGAAAGGTGCTCATTAGGGACAGTCTTAGTCTATTCAGGCAGCTATAACAAAAGTAACTTAGATGAGGTGGCTTGTAAACAACGACACACTTCTCACGGTTCTGGAGGCTTGTCCAACGTCAAGGTGCCAGCATGGCTGAGTTCTAGTG
Source organism: Neophocaena asiaeorientalis asiaeorientalis (assembly GCF_003031525.2). Classification (NCBI taxonomy): domain Eukaryota; kingdom Metazoa; phylum Chordata; class Mammalia; order Artiodactyla; family Phocoenidae; genus Neophocaena; species Neophocaena asiaeorientalis. The sequence continues at coordinate 1,286,318 of NW_020171817.1, forward strand.
AGACGCTGCTTCCTGGCTCACTGATGGCCATCTTCTCACCGTGTCCTCACGTGGCAGAAGTGGCGAGGAAGGTGTCTGGGGTCTCATTCAGAAGGGCCCCACCCTTATGACCTAATCATCCCCAAAGGCCCCCGTCACCCTGGAGATTACGATTTCGGCGTATGAATTTTGGGAGGTCACACATTCAGTCCATAGCAGGGACTGTCCATACCCTCCTAAGCCCTACTGTGTAGGCATTTCCCTTCTGAAGCAGTGGCATTGTCAGCTGGTTGGGAGCCCGGGGTGTAACACAGTAACGAGGTTCTCTGCTGAGCCGCCAATGGTGGTTTTTAGGTACCTCTGATCCAGGGACTTGGGCCCTCTTCCTGTTACTTTCTCGTCCATTTCCTGATTTGGAATTGTCTGCAGGAAGTGTTCCATGATCACGAGCTGAAGCTGCAGAATCCTTCTGAAGCAGCTGGCGGAAGCGTCTAGTCCAGGGGCCTCGTTCTTTTGGAGGACACTTGCACAACTCAGGTGTCTCTCCTCCCTCTCACCCCTGCCCTGACGCCACGCTGTATCGTTTGGCTTCTTGTGTGCCTCCTGTCCACCCACCAAGGATCAGTCCTTATTCCTCTGGGGCTTTACTCTGCCCTGGTCTTCTTTGGCTTGTGACTTACCTGGTTTGACAGAGACTATCTTGGTTTTAAGACTGAAAAGCCCGTATCCCAGGAACCCCTTCAATCCCAGGTAAACCAAGATGGTTGGTGACTCTGTCTGTAGCCTACTGACCTCCACTCAGGTGGGTGGCCCAAAGCTGCACCCACCCCAGCCTCGGTAGCTGGCTCAATTTCCTAAATAAGATGTGACAACAAGAGTCTGATCAACTGTGTTCTCCAGCATCCAGGAGTTTCCAAAGCATCTATTTGGTTTTATGGCTGAATCCCTTTTGGTTGTGGGAGGAGGCAGATAAATTAACAGGGACCCTGACAATACCCACAGGTCCCAGTTCCCCGGGCCCTTTATCATTGAGGCTGCATTTCCTTACGTGTCTTCATGTGCTGAGAGGATGGGCTGCACTCAGCTCTGCCAGGTGGAAGGCTTCAGAGGAGGGTGCTCCAAGCACCTGGATCAGCTCCCCAGTGACGGGGCCAAGAGTTTCCCAAAATGTAGCAGTATTTTATAACTTTATTTATTTATGTTTAAATTTTGTACTTTATATTGGACTATAGTTAATTTACAATGTGCTAATTTCAGGTGTACAGCTTAAACTGAGTATAATCTATAATCATTTTGAATCACTATGTTGTACAGCTGAAAGTAACGTAATATTGGAAATCAACTCAACCTCAATAAAAAATAAATACAATAAAATAAAAATTCAAAACCCAACCCAACCAAAACAAAATGCAGTTAAGCCTACCTGGTCTTGCTGCCTGGGCGCTAGGAAACGGAACATCACCAAGTGCTCACTGGAGCAGTGCGCTCACCAGCTGTGTCTTGCCGCCACTGTTCTGTTGCGTCTACGAGTCAAATGAGCACTGGGGTCTCTGAGAAGGCAGGGATCTAGTTTGTGAGACCCAGGAAGGCTTCTAGAGAGCAAGTCACTGAACTCTGTTTTGAAGGGTGAGATTTGAAGAAGAATGGGAAAGGGCTCCTGGGGTCACGTTCTAAAGGACAGAGCCACACCTTCAGTCCACGGTACAGGTGCACTCACACACCTGGCTGACTTTCGCTTCTACTTGTAGCCATTTTGGCTTTGGGGACAGAAGAGCATTTCAAGTGGCCTTTGACCTTGACTCTTCTCCCAATGCTTATATCTCTCCCTAAACCACCCAAGTATTTAGTTGACTGTTAAGCCTTCCAAGAAGAGGAACATCATCAGGGACTTAGTAAACCTTTTTAGTGATAAAACATCTTTCCAGTCAGTATATTTTTTTCCCCTTATTTTCCCTGATTCACTTTGTTATAAAGCAGAAACTAACACACCATTGTAAAGCAATTATACTCCAATAAAGATGTTAAAAAAAAAAAAAAGCCTGTGCTCAAAATATTTATTCACACTAAGGTGTAAATGATAGGTGGCAGGTCAAATGAGAATCACTTTTAAATTCTTTTCTCTTTTAATTAGATAATACTCAGGAACATTGTAGCTAAATCGTGGAATATCAATTATAGGATGATTGGTTGGGAAGGATTTTTAAGCCTTTGGGGATCCTGCAGAATACAAACTATGGCATATCTGAATCCACCTAAAGATTAGGCCAACTTTGATGGAGACAGATTTAATCAAAAGTGGAAAAAAAGTGAAAATTAAGGTAAACATTTATACTTCAATATAATAGCTCAGGAAACTGGAACACTGATGTTCCTGAATTAGATTAATATTCCCTCCGTTTCCTGTTTTTTGCTCAAGTACAATTCTTTAAAATTCAGAATCATTTCCTAAAACTTTAATGGATTTGGACTCAGCCAGCAGATTATCTGTTATCTCTTTCCAATAAATCAATCCGGTAATGTTCCTTGACGGTCTATACACAAAAAGCACCTCGCCACTTCCTTTGGAGGATACAAAATGAACACACGAATACCTTCCTTAATTGTGTTCTGTTAGTTTCAGGACTGGAATTTTTGAAAGGACTTGAATGTCTTAGAGGATTCTTTCAATAATTAAAGGTAATCTATGTAAAGGGCTTAGAATTTAGTGCAAAACAAACACTCAACAGGTGGTTGCAGTTGTGTTGCTTTATCGTTATTCTAGCTGGACCGCTCTCTGCCTGCTTGACTTTGAACAAGTTAGTCAATGTCCCTGTGCTTCAGTTTCCCCTTCGGGAGAATGAAGATAATATGTGTAGCTCCTGTTTTACAAGTCTGTTAGGAGTCTTATTAAGATAACATTTGTAGAGTTGCTTTGAAAGCTATGAAACACTAAACAAACATAAGGAAGTCTCAGTCATCTGTTAGATTAGTCCCAAGTGAGTGGAAGAAATCACATCCTCCTGTTATGTCTCCTATTACCTGGAACAGGCTTGGGAGAGGCCTTGAGGCATCTCTGCTGGACAGTCCACTGCCAGAGATAAAAATTTCGTTTTTTGTTTGATGGGGTATATGGAATATTAGAAGGCAAGGTTGAGATTGGTCCATATTCTCATCTCTGCTTGTTCATTCATTCAACCTTAATTTCCTGGTAGATGAGAGAGACAGAGACACAGAGAGAGAGAGAGACTGTTCTCCTGAACTTCTGGTTCTTCTGAGACTCAAACCAAGAGGACCTCCTCTTCAATTCCTATTGTAGAGCAACGTGGGAGAAACCATGTACCTAGGAGATGTCTGGGTTACATAAGCTCTGATCTCAGCCCCTAGTTGCTGCCTTTGAGGGACTGTGGGGCTGGGCTTCTGGAGACATCACAGGTAATGTGATGTTTGGAAGGGCTAACGGTTTGTTAGCCCTTCTCAAGGTTGGTGGGGAGGGCTTATGGTTTGTTAGCCCTTCTCAAGGTTGGTTGGAAGGGCTAACGGTTTGTTAGCCCTTCTCAAGGTTGGTTGGAAGGGCTAACGGTTTGTTAGCCCTTCTCAAGGTTGGTTGGAAGGGCTAATGGTTTGTTAGCCCTTCTCAAGGTTGGTTGGAAGGGCTAATGGTTTGTTAGCCCTTCTCAGGGTTGGTTGGAAGGGCTAATGGTTTGTTGAGTTCCTGAATCTATGAGAGAGGTTATGGAGTGCTGTATAGAAAGTGTTGTGTAATGAACTTTTGGTTCACTCGTAGGCACATGCTTTTATAATCTATCTAAGGGAGTTGAACTCCCTTATTAAAACAAAATGCACACTCTACAGAATTCTAGTCCTCCTGTCCAAGTAAGACAAGATATTTGGGCCAAGTGCATCTACCGCTATTTTTCTTAAATTTTATCTACCCCATAGGGTGTAGAGAATTACTCTCTTTAATTACTGTGGCCACCATTGCATTGGCTTCTTTTCTAAAACTCTGTCCCAGGAGTTAACAAAAATCACTTTTTTTAAGTTCATGCATTCTTTTAATAATATATATATGTTTTTTTTAATTGGAGTATAATTGCTTTACCATGTTGTGTTAATTTCAGGACTGGAATTTTTGAAAGGACTTTGCTTAATGTCTTAGAGGATAAAGAGCGAGTAGAGAAGGAAAATGTAAAATAGAGGGCACAGGCTTCTGACGGGCAAAGCTGTCATCAGCTCCTACCCATTCTCCTCCAGGGGGAGCAGAGAGGAGTATAGTCTTACTCTCAAGGATGGATCAACATTGTGCCCAAGCTCCCGGCTTCCCAGCCCCTCACGTTTCCTCAGTTTCCTGTTCCTGAAGGTCATGTCTCAGACACTTTGTACATTTTCAGTCCAAGCCAAAGTCAAGAAAGAGACTTAGAAGACCCCATACTTAGTTCTTATTTCTGGTCCGAGGTGTGGACCCTTCCCCAGGTGACTGGCAGGTCCGTGATGATATTCACAAATGAATGAATCATCTCACATTTCTCACACTTCTACATGCAGCCACCGTATCTCCCTCACAGCCCCTTCTATTAAAAAGAGGAAGCGGGCTTCCCTGGTGGCGCAGTGGTTGAGAATCTGCCTGCTAATGCAGGGGACACGGGTTCGAGCCCTGGTCTGGGAGGATCCCACATGCTGCGGAGCAACTAGACCCGTGAGCCACAACTACGGAGCCTGCGCGTCTGGAGCCCGTGCTCCGCAACAAGAGAGGCCGCGATAGTGAGAGGCCCACGCACCACGATGAAGAGTGGCCCCCGCTCGCCGCAACTAGAGAAAGCCCTCGCACAGAAACGAAGACCCAACGCAGCAAAAATAAATAAATAAATAATAATAATAATAAAAGAATAATGTCTTTGAATGCAGAGAATGTGCTTTAAAAAAAAAAGCAGCAAATTCAGTGACAACCCATCCATGTGAGAATGACAATGACCAGTGTGGTGGCCAGAAAAATGCACCAGTCAGATCAGCGGGGGAGCGTATGTGACCCACAGCCCAGCCACGGCCCTCTGGATCTGTCACGCTCACTTGAGGCCATGCTCCCTGTGGGCTGCTCTCTGCCAGACTGAACACTGATGCTGCCATGCAGGTCCTCTCCAGAGAGACACAGCTTCCCAGGGTGAGTGGACTAGAGGCCTCACCCTCGCCCTGGCTGACCCTGACCCGGGGCTGTACCACAGTCCAGAGCTCCTCCTGCCCAAGTCTCCTCCCTCCCTTCTCTCCTCCCACGTTTGCCAGACCTGCAGCATGGTCTGAAGGTGCTGCCTGACTCCTCTGGAGGCCTCGCTCAATAAATCTCTTGGACATCAAATCCTATCCTGGCATTTGCTTCTCAGTGGACACAAATTAACATAACCAGTGACCAAGGAGATGTTTGGTTACAGATCCGAGCTGTATTTACTGGTGTCACCTGTGTGCATTTGGAGGTTCGTGTGTTTCATTCCCCTGCACATCGGCTAGCCTCTGGGCTGCCCTGGGAGCTCAGAGCACTGGGTGAGCTGGTGAAGTCAAGCAGAGTGAGATTTGGTTTCTTCTCACTGGGTTTTCCCCCCCTCTATTTTCTAGGGCGGCTGAAATCACAGAAGGAGATATTAGCACATAGCTGCTTCTAGACTGGGAGTTCAGCCCTTCAGGAGTTCAGCCAAGGTGCCTGTCCAGGTTTTATTAGCCAAGCCAGTTGGTTACTGTTTGGTAACCTAAGTGGTCAGGAGCTTCTGACAGTAGCAAAAAAATGAAAAACAACAACAGGAAAACCCACCTTGTTTGGGAAACCTTGAAAAATGTAAGACTGTGGTTATTGGTCCAGGAAAGAATATGCTGCTTGTTTGAGAAAGCAAAATAAAATTCCATCTGTGTCCACAGCTGTGCTGGACACTCAGTACACAGACGCTGCGCAAGCTTAGGGAACCGTCAGTGCAGGGGCAGCAAATAATTGCAAAGAGTTCCATTTCCATAAACCTATTCAGAATTTTGCACACCAAGGTATTTTTTAAAGCCTTTCAATTTGGTGTATGTGTATTTATTTTTGTTTTATAATTTAGCACAGTTTTAATTTTGTAATTATTTATGAAAAGAAACTTTGTAATATTTTCCATACGCAGGATTCCTAAAGGTCTCCATCTAGTCCACGGGCGAGGCCCCCGGACAGCCAGTCCCCGCCCACCCTCATGATCAGGTACCCATCAGCGGTGTGTTGGTAAATGTTTCATAACTGGATCTCTGGGGAAAAGGGTAAAGCCCAGGTTACCTTGAAATTTCTGTAAATAATATGCTCTACTTGTAATATAAAACATCTGTGGTCGTACCGACAGGGACTATAAAGGCAGGAGTAATGCCTGTCTCCTCCTCAAAATTCCAACCTTGCTCCTCAGCCACGAGGAATCTGTCTCACTGTCGGCAGGTGGCAACGTCTAAAGCATTTTGGCCAATCCTGCTTAGAGATTAGCTCCGTGGTTAAGCCACTAGCCCAATAATAAGGTTCTTTTTAGAGCCATGACCAGTTTAAGGATCGAATGGATGCTGTCGTCCTGGCTACAGAAATGTACCAGCTCTGAAAAGGATGCCCCCAGCTTCCTGGAGCTCGTGCATCCTCTCCTCTCCCGTTCTAGTTCATTCATAAACCCTAAATTAAGAACATGTACTTTTGCGGGCCTCTCACTGCTGTGGCCCCTCCCGTTGCGGAGCACAGGCTCCGGACGCGCAGGCTCAGCGGCCATGGCTCACGGGCCCGGCCGCTCTGCGGCATGTGGGATCTTCCCGGACCGGGGCACGAACCCGCGTCCCCTGCATCGGCAGGCGGACCCTCAACCACTGTGCCACCAGGGAAGCCCAAGAACATCTACTTTAAAGTGACTCTCCAGTAACTCTTTTCTCTATACCTAAAAGGTCCTAAATCTAAACCAGTGGATCCCAAGAGAATGTTGTATAAGAAATGCAGTTGCCCTGGACGTGAAAACATTCTTTACAAGATTTATTCAGACCAAGCATGTCAGATCTCAAAGAGTTTTTCTTTTTTCTAAAAAGTCCTAACATTAGACTCTGAAGAGGCACTTTCATGCACAGAGGGCTCCGACCTCCCTTGGGGTTCTGTGGAAATGTCCACGTAATTAACATGAACTGGGGTAACTATTTTGGAGCTGCTTCTTCCACAAGGGTTTCTGCTGATTAATGAGCTGATGTGCACAGAAGTGACAGGAGTGGGAAAAGACAGGGAGAGAAATTTGTGTGGGGCTGGGAGATGAGGTCCTTCGGTGAGAAGGGCTAGAAAGTATAAAGTAGTCTCATTAAAAATGCATGTTGTGGAGCAAGAAACCGTTCCATGGCCTCATTTTGTGCTCCCTCCCTAAAGATTCCTAAGCCAGGGGCCTCTGACGAGCCTATTAGGTCACCGTCCTTTTCTCTACCGAGTGCCCCTTCCACGTCTTTTCAGTTCTGCTGAAATCATCCTCAACCCTGGGCCATGCGGGGCTACCTGCACCATCCTTTTAATAGAAACAAACTTCCCAATCTATAACTTAGGCCTCAGAAGCAAGAGAATTGGTTTTAGAAGCTGCTTCAATTTTCCCCAGCTTTCTTTAGCACTGTGGGACAAATCCCATCACCTCTGGGGATTCGTGTTTTTCATTGGTCATGGCTGGTACTCGATTTTACAGAGATTTTAATTGTTTTTGTTTCTGCGGTTTGTGGCCAGAGGACTCTGATCTCTTCAATACTTGTAAGACATTCCCAAAGTGCCTGACATTCCGGAAGACTGGTCCCTGTTTATTTAATCGAGATTTAGGGTCCTCTGTACATGAGGCACAAAGCTTGTTGCCAGGGATAGAGTACTGAGTGAAAACAAACATGGTTCCCGCCGTCAGGATTGTAGTGGAGACACCTATTAATAGGAGAATCACACAAATAAATGTAGAATCACACCTGAGGTACCCAGAGCAAAGGAAAAGTGCTAGGAGCCCTGAGAACTTATAACGTAGGACCTGACCAAGTGAAAATGGACAAAGGATGCTTCCTAAAGAAAGTGATGGTGTCGTTCAGACCTGAAAGCCATCAGGGGTACCTGGAAGAGGGGCAGCTAGGCAGAGAAGAGAGTTTGTGCTAAAGCAAACAGCACATTCCAAGTCCCTGGTGGTGGAGGGAGACCGTAAAATGTTCAGGGATCCAAGAAAAGGCTAGCTGTGAAAGAATAGGAGTAACAAAATAATGGGAATCGTAAACGTAAAATCTGGGATTGAGGTTATGGCTGGTGCGCCAGGAATGAGGGAGGGAGAGGCAATGTAGGAGGAGGCCACTGGGGGCTTCAAGTATAAGACAATACTGCTTTTTGTTTAAAGGTGGGCAGTGAGTACATGAGTTCGTTATAACACTATATATATATTGTACATCTAAAATATTTAATATTAGTTTTTAAAAAAGAAAGACCAGCGAACCTGTGAGAAAAGAGAAAAGGAGAGAGGGTGGCAGAGAGAGGAAGCTGAGGGTTAAGAAAGATATCAGAGTATATGTCTTTCAGCTTAATTAAAACAGTATGATGGCTATTGTCACAGTATACTTTGAAAGGCACGATCCTGAACTTCTAATTTTTGTAGTCACTACTTTAGGGCGACCGAAACTAATTCTTAGGTAATGGTACTTACAAAGGGCTGTTAACATACAACGCTTCCACCATGGATGGGGTTAGGCATTAGCCCACCCAAATATCAAGAACTCTCTCCCTACTGGTTATAAAAACACATAGGAAAAATTTTTTTTAAATAGCGAAACTAATGTTTATTAAGTACACTGTAATTTAAAACATTAGAAACATCGAGAACTAAAGAATTTTATATTTTATAAAAACCTTATCATGAGTGGTGTGAACAGCGGTTGTCGTCTTCTTGTTGTCATATGACTTACTTGGTGGAGGCAGCATCCTCCCTAGGCCTTGTGAGATTGTCCCACTCCCTACTAAGTTTGGGTCAGCTTCCAATATTTTATCCTTTGAGCCTTCAATGTCTTGAAAAATCTCTGAGAGTTCCTTTAATATGATTTTTTTTTTTTTTTTTGCTGCTGTCATTTCCTCTGGGACGTCTTCACCATTTGCATCATAACCATTTTCCGAATTTTTGTGTGTGAGTTCACCTTCCTCAAGTTCCCCTGGCTGCATGGCTAGAGTCTCTCCACTGGAGGCAGTGTCCACGTTTCCACAGTCAGCTAATTCTTCAGAAACTCCGTTTACTTTCATTGTGAATTTCACAGTCAGACTTTTTGTTTCTTTGCTACACTTCCATGTTCGGTGGCTTGTTGTCTCTTTTGATTCTCCGCTTTTGTAAAATGTCATGTAAATTATTTATCACTGGGAGACAAGGAGGCCCCACGGCCACACACTTTGCTGTCTGTGCATGAACTGATAACAGATGCAGCATGACCGGTCACACACAACTTCTAGAAGAAGTGACACGATTGGTTTCTATCAGGATGTACATCTGTTATTTACGTAGTGATCTTTGGACTGAAGAGTAAGTAGCAGAGTTTGTACTTGATGCAATCAGTTACACTGAACACACCACAGTAACTGAAATTCGTCCGCAGTGGAACTGTGCAAAGTGAGGACTTCTTGTATTTACACAGGAGTCAGAAAGAGTCTTTCATTTTGGAGGGAGTGGAGCAGAACAGAGCAAGGCTCTGAGCAAATGAAACACAGGACAATTTAGGTGGGAAGGAGGGAAAAAAATTGGAATTTGAGCTTCCCAATAATAAAATGCAACATTGGAAACGGTACCAGGAACCTGGTTAGAGAAGGTAGCAAGTGGGGACGGGCAGCGGCTGAAGGGAGAAAACTCCCAAGGGAATACCAGAGGATGACCAAGGCTAACTACTCATAGGCCGGTCAAGTGACCATCGAAGGTTCCATGGAGACTACCTGATTGGTCATGTGTTTCTCTCCTTCTATGCTCTCTACATGATGAGTGTCTTCTCTTATTTTGCAAAAGAAAAAGTATTATAAGAGGCTTAGTATCATTAAGCAAGCTTGCCTGAGTGCCCACTGCTAGCTGTTTGCACATATTTTCACGTGACTTTACATGTAAAACCTTCCCATTTTGCAATACAAGTGTGCCCGACACAGTCCTATATTGCTGCCAAAGGCTTGGGATTTGCTGAAGGAGAGTGATGGAAAATACCCGAATGAGAGTCAGGGAACAGCTTTGGAAGATGTTAAACAAAAATGAGACTACAATGAAATACTTTACTCTGCCAATGAAAAGAACTCTAAAATAATTACTCACTTTAAAATGATGGAGAACTTTGGTTTTGTCATCATTCTCTCTTCTTTTTTTGACATTGCAGATGAGTCAGGATCTCTTAGAAGCTCCTCTGGGTTTGGAAAGAGTTTTGCTTGGAGGTCTCTTGGTCTCTAACTGTTCACAACAAATGATGACACAACATTTGAGCAACAGAGTGAAAACAGTATCCTGAGAAATCAGAATGAATCCAAAACCACCAACCTACATGTGTAAAAGCAGGTGTTTTGATACAGGTGAAAGATGCTAGGTTTGGGACCATGCTATATATTTCTTGGAAATCACTGTTGCTTAGATAAAAAAATCACCATAATGTTTTAGCGTGGGGAAAGTCTCCATCGGTCTCAGGTTAACGTCCCCTGTGGGGTAGCTGATAAATTTGGAGAAGTGCCGTCTACTCTGGGGTAGGCCCAAAGCATGATTTGTCTTTTTGTCTATTTTGGCTCCCCCAGTCTGCAGCCTTAGTGTGTAATAAACTCAAAAATATTGGGCATTTTTTTTTTTAGTTGAAATTAAACAGATCCTTCCTAGACAGACTTTAGGGATAAACTGAACGATTTTCAGAGTTTTTAGAGCTGAGCTTATTTTCATGGACCTGCTAGCTTTTCGAGTAATTTAAAGATTTTAGGATACTTCTGCTGCTCTGGAATTCTGCTGGACTTGTTATTATTTTTAAGGAATTTAAAATTCAAATTAAATGAAGTTTAGGCCACCTCATAACAGAATGAAAAATTACTCCTTTCATGTAGCAAGTGCATATTTCCGTTATCACCTGGAGATCCTTTCTATTTAGTTCATTTATTATGGTAGTAAAATTGAGTTCTTTTGTTAAGAAAACATTTTTCATGATTTGAGAAGCGTGAAACAGAACAAATCCTTAAGTAAACAGAAAAGGAGAGCTTGCACATATTATTTGTGGTTTCTGTTGGAGGCTTCATAGTGCTTTCAACTGAGGGTCTGTTTCTGCAAAACAGCTTACATGCTACTATGGTGAAAGAAATGCAATAACGTATCTTTACAGAGAAATGTGTGGTTAATCTTTATCCTGCTTAATATTTACAAGAAAAGAGTAGGTTGATTTTATTTTTGTTGTTACCATTTTACTGATGGAATAAATACAGAAACTTGGGACCTGAAACATTTTTCACTTGGGATCTCCTGCTTCCAGTAATGGTAAGACAACTTGAACAAACACTCCTGCTGAAAACAAGTAAAACAGATGAAATAGAGGGAAGAAATCTTTAAAACGTTTGCTGTGAGAGCATCCCTGCTACAGAGAAAGCAGGTGAAAAAACTAAACTGAGGTTTTAGCAGAATCCCCGGGCAAGGTGAACAAAAGTCAAAATCTGGAGCCCATCCAACGTGAAAAGTCTGATGCATCCCCACCTGTATTTCAACGTAGGACCCCAAAGACCTTCAGCCTCAGGGTGAGAATGAACCAGATGTAAACCAGCATTCACGCTGACTCACAGCCCATGTTCTCTTCCTCTGTCTAGTCTGGAGAACCTCAAGACTTGAATTGAGGTGGGCTTGCACCCCTACTCCCCACCCTCTGCTGTACACACACACACACACACACACACACACACACACACACACACACACATACACAAACGGATAAAAACACACACGGCTGTAGGAAAGGATAAACGTTCTCTCTGCGGGTTTCCCATCCACGGATTCAACGAAATTTCTATCTGTGTTTGGTTGAATCCGCGATGGGAAACCCGCCAATACAGAGGGCCACCTCTGTTCATTGTTCCACACCTATGTGTATATAGGAGTTGAGCATCCATGGTGTCTAATCTGCAGACATCGAGGGATCGTGATTAAGCAGAAACAACAGAAAACGGAGAGTCCACAGTGGCTTTAGATATTAGAATTATCAGACAGATCGTAGAATGGCTATGCTTAATGTGTTTGAAGAAGTAAAAGAGGAACTTAAAATATATAAGCAGCAAAGGAAACTTTAAAAAATGGCATAGCTGATATAAACAATAGAAAAATTAGAAATTATAGACTTTCGGATAATAAATTTAGACTATAAAACACTGCACCCGAGAATCGAAGGATACGTACTCTTTTCAGCCATGCATGGAACATTTACAAAATTTGTTCATATATATTGGTCCATAAAGCAAGGTCTCGACATACTTTACAACTACAGGGAGTATATTCTAGCACTCATGCTAGAAACCAGTTTTAAAGAAAGGACGACTAGAAAATCTCTAAATGTTTTGAAATAAATACTTTTCTACATAACCAACTTTTCTTTAACCAAATTAAAGAAGAAATTATAATGGAGATTTGAAAATATTTTAAACTAAATTATTATGAAAATACATGTTTATACTCATGGGATGCAGTTAAGGCATGATTAGAGGAAAACTTATATCCTCAAGATGAATGTATAAGATAAAAGAAAGACATAATGAGTTGGGCATCAGTCTAGGAAACTAGGAGAAGAACAGTAACAAACTCAAACTAAATGCATCGCCTCTGCTAAATCCCTGACCCAGGCCACCATCATTCCTCGATCACTGCAATAATTTACAATCAGCCTCCCATCGACGAATTTTCCACAAAGAAGTCATTATTTTACTCTAAAAGCATAAAGCTTAATGCAATATCCTTACTTATAAACCTTTTTGGGGGATGCTATTTAAAAATGTATTAGCATGCTTTCTTTTTTCTTTTATTACTGAGGAAATGGCTTTGCCTCGATTTGCTCAGTGAGGAGATATTAGGATTTCTGTAGTAACAGAAGGAACCACTGGGGCTGAAGTAGTGAGACAAAGAAGGGAAGGGAGCCAGTATGGGGTACATGAGTCAGCATGAACAGCTCGGCCCTGCTGGAGGGTCTCTGGGAAATTCTGTGTAATCTGCTTCAGAGTTGGCCTACCTGAGGGTGAGGGGGGTCTGTTATTTATCCACTAACTCTCAACTGACATTAGTCGAGGTCTCCTTTTGAGGAAATTAACTTCCTGGCACTCCAGGCCAGTCCTGCACATAAATCAAACATGCTTCTGTGGTTAGGGACTGCCCCCAGGAAGAGGGTCACAGGAGCTCACAGCACAAGGCCGCCTCTGTATAAGGGAACGGTGAATGTCCAGAGGATTCCTCGGGTGAAGCATCAACACTTGCACTGCTGTGATCAACTTCTATCCCATCTTAAGGGAAGATTAACGGGACAAGTCCCAGTCTCTGCTGCTGGAGTTTATCCTAAAGGCATCATAGATATGTCCTCTACTACCCACTCTGGATTCTCCTTAACCTTGCTCAACACGTCTGCTAGCTTAGTTTGCTAGAACAATCCATAACCCAGACATTCACCCCTGAGAGTTCTGAGTCACTGGTTACCGCACTGTGGTTGCTGTGACTTCCCCATCCGTGGTTAGCACTGGACACAGAAGCACAAAAAGCCATGCCTGCGCGCTTGGTACCCTCCTCCGACCCCCTTTATCTACAGCAGCAGTCAGAGATCCTGAGGATAATCAAGGTTGCTTTCGTCCACCAGTGTAACGATCCCTTTCTTTGCTTTTGCGTGTGCATTGACACTAGGAGCCCCAGATGACCAGGGGCTCCTTTGGATTTAAAGGGTTTAATGGAGCACCTCCGGTTAAGTCTGGGTTCCCTTCCCTGGAAATCAGAACTTATAACCAAGAAGAATCTAAACTTACAGGGTTAGGAAACACAGATTTCCCCAAGTCAGTCACTGAAAGTGGTTATGGAAGAAGCCCCTCCTTCCTATAACCCTTGGTTCCTGGACTTATTAGTTCTAGCAGATAATGTATCCTATAATGGCCATATAATGGTTCCAAGAATATGCTATATCCCAAATGACATGCTCCGTTCTAACTCTGTGGAGTGTCTCTGCCGAGCCAAGCTCCTGCCTCTGCTGTGCCTTTAAGAGGCCAGCCAGCACTCTATCAGCCTGGTAGTTTCTGGGTGAAGCGACGTAGGGTAGAAACGTTGGGTCCTACAGTGATGTGCCCATCGTCGCACCTGCTTTGCTGCTGGCATTGACCCAAAGACTCATACATGCTGTGCTCATTCGCACAGGCGCTTCGAATATGTTCTACTCCAGACCTCCTTGTCTCTGATCTTTCTAACCCGTGCACCTAGACCGCTGACCTAGACAAGCCATTCACCGATGTCCAAGGAGCCAGGTATAGCCTCACCTGGGTACCGCTTCTCTTTCCATACAAATGTGATGCCAGGTGTACTGCATGCGGCCGTGTCCACAGGGAGAATTTCTCCTCTTCACTCCGTATCAGGGAGAGGAGAACCGTGGTGCCGTCACAGGGTTCTCCTCTCCCTGAGTAGGGCTGTGGTTGGTAAGTAATCTACTCTTCAGCTCACATAGCTGTGAACTGAGGGAAAGGCATTCATGCAGTGGATGCATGTAGCAGTGGTGTCTGGATTTCCTGTTCGTGTAACCTACCTGTGCTTTCCAGACCTGCTTGGGCCCAATCCCACGTGTACAGTTTTCACTGAGTGATGGATCGCTGCCGAGCCTGACCAGTCCTATAATTTACTGGCTGTGATGAATCCCTATTCCTGATGACAGCTCTAGTCTCATAGCCCCTTGATGTTCCACAGTCAGACACTCAGTCTCCATGATGGCCCAACAGCAGGCCAGGAGCTGCTTTTTGAATAGTGAATAGTTCTCTGATGCGGATTGCATTCCCTTGTTCCCTTGTTCCTTGGGCTCTTCACTGTGTCTCCAATACCAAGGTTTCCCTGAGACTCCACACAACGTCCTTTTCTACTGTAGGTATTTCTAGCACCATTAGATCTGCTGGATCTTATGACCCAAGTAGCAGAGTTACTCACACTGCAGCTTGAACCTGCTGCAGAGCTATTTCTTGCTCTGGACCCGCTTGGAGCTGCCTTATCCAATAATGGGTTAGAGGCGGATTTCCCAAGGTAATATATGATATTTCCAAATTTCAAAGATACCTACCAAACATTGTATCTCTTTCTTGGTGGTAGGAAGGGCAAAGTGTAATAGGTCCTCCTTTATCTTGAGGGGGGAGTCCTGGCATGCTCCAGATATCACAGCTCCTAGGAACTTTACTAAGTCTCTGCAGGGTTTTCTTCCCGCCTTTTGGTGTGCACATGTCTTACCAGAGGATAAGGAATACTTGCCATTTCCAGCTTCCCAAGTCGATTAATATGATCTTATCAGTGTAGTGGACCAGCATGGTTTTTCATGCAGTGTCCAGATGATCAAAGTCCTTTTAGACTAAATGTAACAAAGATCAGAACAGGTAAAGATAGTACGTGTGTAGAGTTATCTGTCCCAGGTTATTGTGAACTGGCTTTGATCCTTTGCTTGATAGACAGAGAAAAGAATGCATTTGCCAAATCAGTATCCACACATAAAATGCAAGAGGCTGTGTTGATCTGGCTCTACCTCTAGTAGAACTACCACATCCAGCGCAGCTGTAACTGGGACTGTATCACCTGATTACGTTTGTGATATCACCCATCCGCTACCATGATCCATCTGGTTTTTGCAAGGGTCATGTAGTTGAATTAAATAGGGATGTAGTGGGACCCACCACTTCGGCATGCTTTAAATCTTTGAGGATGGCGCTAATCTCGGACGTTCTCCTCGGGATGCAGTGTCACTTCTGCTTTATTATCTTAGTTGATGAAAGGGGAACGTTTTCAGGGATTCCCACTTGGCCTTGCCAACTCATGGCTCTTACTCTACAGGTTAGGAAACCAATATGAAGGTTCTGCCAGATGCTATGTATATCCATCTTTATTATGCAATCAGGGGCCAAGGAAATGACCGCAGGTGGGTCCATAGATCAGCTGGACTCACTGGAAGATGAACTTTGGCCAGGACCCCATTTATCTCTTGACACCCATGAATCCCAACTTTAACAAGGCGCCCTGGTGGTGTCTGCGGTTTCATGGCACCCATGTCAGCTCAGACCCTCTCCAGCAGCTGTCAGAAGATCTGGGCATTCCTCTTTCCCCAACTTACATTTGTTCTGCTAAGCAGCCTCTGGGGAAGGATTAGAACAACAGTTACTGTGATTCTTGCTGTTATGTTGCAAGGCCTTTCCTCAGGGAGACCCCCCTTCAGTCAGTGGGCCCTGGTCTAGCACCCTCCATATGTACTCCCGGGTTCACAGTCTTCTGGTTTCTGCTGTTACATATTTGCCAGAACCTACAGTTCTTGTGGTGAATAATATCTTTCTTCCCAGAAAGTGGTCAATACTTCCCACTTGTGCCTTACGGAAACGACCCTGGGTATTGGTCTAGAGGCAATGAGGGGAGGTGGGACCAGATCTTGAGAAGGATAAATGTCATCTTGCAAGACTATCACCTCAAGTGAGGCATTTGTATGGTCTCCAGATAATGAGACCGCTCTCTTCTAACAAGGGAGAAGTAGACCCATGCGATTATTCGAGTTAATCTGAGAGATTTAAGGTTCTCAAGTGTATCTACCCAAAGTTCCCCATCCCAATGTCCCCACTCGTTCTGGAACAGAACCCTGACTTTTGTGTAGGTGGCTTCTATCTCCACCACAGTTACAATTAAATATTGTGCCTTATTATTCAACGCAGTCTGTCTTCAGGCTACAGGAGATGAGCATCCCTTCAAACACTGCCGTATAGACGTCTGGCTTTCATACCAGACCTCAGAGTTGATAGCTGTCGTTTTCTTCTTTCAGGACTTCTGTGATTGTTAACAACAGACAAGCGATTCCACAATCCTCATTACCATTGCCTACATAAATATCAAGTGCTAGAGTTGTTGCAGAAGCCAGTGTATTTCTTTTCACCTCTACCCCATCCCAGTGCAACAAAGGTGAGGGTTTTAGTACTTGGGAAGCTGCATGCCAGGGGTTATCACCTCCACATTTCCCACCAGAAGTGGGGTACTTGCAGTCCTCTGGTTAGTAAGTGAGCCAATTCCAGAATCTCACCCTGAGCATCTTCTTCCTAAGACCACTTCTGATACCAGCTGTTTTAGGCAGGTGTAACAGCTAGCTTCTGTTGCATTATAAGTAACCCCAAAACTCAGTGGCTTAAAAAGCTAACATTTCTTTAGCGTATGATTCTGTAGGATGGCGGTTTAGGCTGGGCATAGCTGGGTGGTTCTTATGCTTGAGGGCTGGGCTACTCTATGCGTCCGTGGTTAACTGCCGATTGCTTTGCTGATCTTGGCTAAGCTGTCTCACATATGGGAGCTTAAATGACTTGCTCTGGCTCACATGTGAACTCATTATTCTGCAGGCTAGCCTGGGCTTTTTAACATAGCAGAGGTGGGATCCCAAGAGAGCAAGCAGAAGCACGTAGTGATCGATTAGGCCTATGCTTGGAACTGGCACCCTGTCACTTCTGTTGCATGCCATTGGGTAAAACAGCTCACCAGGTCAGCCCGCTTTCAGGGAGTGAGGAAATAGTCTTCGTGTTTTGACGGGAGAAGCTGCAGAGTCACGTTGTAAAGGAGACAGGATGAGGGGTAAATTGTAGCTATTTTTGCCACCAATCTACCAGAGTTGGATCCCCCCACCCCATCCCCAGAAGCAGATCTTGGGACAAGGAATGAACTATAAACAATTCATTTGAGAGGTGATTCTAAGGGGCACCAGGAAAGGATCAGGGGAGTGAGACAGGGAAGGCAGAAAAGCCTCTGCAGGGTATACTCACAAGAGGGTTCTCACTTTGGGAAACTGAGCTCGATCCCACTGGAGGCTTCTGGGAAGCTGTACAGACCTGGTCAGAGTCACCCCATTGGAGGCATCTGTACACTTGCCCCATCTGTCACTGGCCGACGGCTGCTCCTGGAAGCATTGACACCCCAAGGACTTCTAGCTTCCTCCAGGTGGCCGGGTGGTTACAGGAGAGAGCTCTGTGTATAAGGGAATGGACAGTGCCGGGCACCGATGGGGAAGTGAGACTGGGGAAGTGACCATAGGATTGGGCCGTCTGATGGTCAGCGGGGATCTTGACAAGAGCAGTTTCAGTGGATTTGAAGCAGGTCCAGTAGAGAAGGGGAGGAGATGGGCAGGTAGCTCCCACAGGGAAGGACAGCAGAGCAATGAAATGGGCTAGAAGCTGGAGGGAGTGATAAGGCTGAGAAAGGGGTTTTTTATTGGGAGGTATGTTGCAGGCCAATGGTCTGCAGATGGGAATGATTCAGTACAGATGGAAAATGTGACGCTACATGAGCGAGAATGAACAACTGTGAGAGTGTTGTCATTGGGGACGGGGGCAGCTTTGGGTAGGGCACACAGAAGTTCTTCATGTCATTCAAGCACCACCTCCTTAAAGAGGCCGTCTCCGATATGCAGGGTCAGATAGCTCCCCTTCACGTTACGCTGTCCTAGGCTGCGTTTGTTTATTTGCTTTTTATTTATTGGCTCACTATAAGCCCCACAAGAGCGAGAATCAGGTCTGTCTTACTCAAATGCTTAAGCACATTCCCAGTGCTTAGAACTAGGCCAGACACCGAGGAAGGAATAAATATTTGTTGAATGAGTGAATGAATGAAAAGAGCTTCATAATGTCTTTTCCACGGGATAGGAAAGGTCTTCTGTAGCAGGTTCAATTCTATGAGCCTTGGTCCCTGCCTAAGTTAGGAGGGCCACCCTGGATGCCTGACTGATGGTGAATCAAATTTATATGCACCCTGCAAGGTCAACGGCTTCTTGTAAGCAGGAAATTTAACTTTTCAAGTTGGGATCTTGGCAAAAGCAATTTCAGTGGGGTGGTGGCGCCAGAAGCCTGTCTGAAGTGGGAGAAAAGAAATGACCGGAGGGATTTTGCCACGTACTACAGCAGGTCACTCCATTAACCCCATCCGGTATTGCCTTCCATCTCTAATTGCACCTGTTTCTTGTTCCAATTCCTGACTCTCCCCACCGTGAGCTCAACAAACAGTTCAAACTCTGACATAATCGAAAATGAATTCAGTAATCTGGTCGATCAATCAATTGATTGCCTCTGGTTCTTTTTCCTGGTTACCATGTTTATTAGATTTCCTTAGCAGCAGTTGGAGTGCCTGTCTCTTGAGGGTAGTGGTACAAAAGGGAGAAGCAGCCTTTCCTCCAGCTAGCTTGCCTGTGAACTCTCTGTGGGCGTGTGATGTTACAAAAATAAACGGGGAAGAGCCGTACTCTCAGTTACTTGGGACTGCAACAGAGTGAAACGTGAAGTTTGCTTTTGCAGCTGTTCTTTGCAAAACTGGCTCCCATTGAATAATGAGAGCTTTTGCTTTCTACACTTTTGTTGTTTTCAATCCGTATTGGTTTCCAAATGACAAGGTCGGTTGTGTTGGCTCGGGTGAACTTGGCTGCCATGTTGGCCGGTCCTTAGCGTGAGAGCAGCAGCCCCGCCCTTCTTCTATTGAATGCCTGGTCAGTCAATTCTAGGGGCTAAAATGAAAAGAATGTTGGAATGGTTGACATTTAGTTCTAGACATTGTTATGATTTTCAGGTCCAGGATTTTCTAATTTAATTCATGTTTGAAATGGTTCACTGGTGGTTCCTTGGAATTTAGCTTCTGATTCTGGTGTAGTAACCAGTATTTGCTATCAGTTCAAGACTCGGCAAAGTGTTGCTTTTTAATCTGATTCAGGGTTCATAGTTCAAAGCTACATATTGGTATTGAAAGTGGTTTGCTTATTTATGTGATAGCTAAAAAGCTTGGTATAGTGATAATTGCATCCTGGAGATTAATGCTGTTAATTCTTGACTGTCTGGATGTGTATTATGAATGTGATCTAATCTTCCCTTTTCAGATTCTGGGCATAAACTGTATTAGGAAAACAAAGTTCACATACTTTGAGTTCCTGAATATGCATAAAATCTTTTGGCCCAGTATACATATTTTAGGACATTTATTATGGCTCACAAGTAGCTTCAACGCTGCTTGACCTCATCAAAGCATAAAGATGGTAGCTTGGTATAGGCAGAGAGCACAACCTTGGATTCAAGTCCCAGACCCCGCACTGACCAGCTGTGTGATCCTGGACAAGTAATTGTCCACTCTGAGCAAGTTTCAGTTTGCTCATCATTACATGGGGGATAATCCAGTTATATACCCTTTATACTTTTCAGGATTATTATGAAGTGAGGGCAGGAACAGTTTCTATTCAACTTGTAGCCACGTCATGTAGTTGCTTAATAAAAATATATTGAGTATTAAACGAACAAGACGATACCTTGCAGTTTGTAAAACAATATACACATAAATGGAATTGCATAAAATTTTTAAGTGTCTAAGTCCTTTTTTGTGTGTGTGTGTGTTTTTTTGTTTCTTTTTTTTTGCGGTACGCGGGCCTCTCACTGTTGTGGCCTCTCCCGTTACAGAGCACAGGCTCCGGACGCGCAGGCTCAGCGGCCATGGCTCACGGGCCCAGCCGCTCCGCAGCATGTGGGATCTTCCCGGACCGGGGCACGAACCCGCGTCCCCTGCATCGGCAGGCGGACTCTCAACCACTGCGCCACCAGGGAAGCCCGTTAAGTGTCTAGGTCCTTCTTTTTCCTCTTCCTCATCCTCCTTCTTCATGTTATAATAGAGAACAAAAGAGTGTTTTTCCAGAAAAGCCTGAGGGTTTCTTCCCTGATGTCTAGCACTAGTGCAACTCATGGTTAATACAATTCACTCAGCTGGCTTTCTTAGTTGTTTACTCATTCACTCTTTCATTAACTCGCCGTACGTTCCTGAGCACCTCCGGGGTATAGAGTTGGCTCTACAGCTTTGGTAATGCAGCTGTCGAATCGCAAGACAAAGTGAGATAGGCATTTCTTTCCCTGACCCACACATCCTGCAGTAGTAGGAAGTCAGGAAAAGGGAGTAAATTCTCCTGTTTCCATGGAAACCAACCTGATCAGAAAAGCAAGAGATATGCATAGCAACTACCTAGATGGTGGAATATGGTTCTCCTGCAGGGTACATGTTGCTATGGAGGTCAAGGGGCACCAGTCAGGTGGCTGGACACCAGGGAGAGGAAAAGAATAAACGTTTGGAATCGTTTTGTTCTTAAGACACTGAGACGTGATTGAATATTTGTAGAAACACTTGGTTTGATGAGGGGTGAAGAATTTTGATATTTTTTACAACTATCTCCATCCACAAAGACACAAATCCATAACTCTGTCAGAGGAACTGAAATTCTTGTGGAGCACACTGTCTTTGAGATCTTTAGACAGGGTGAAGTAAGTCAGAAAGAGAAAAACAAATACCGTATGCTAACGCATATATAGAGAATTTTAAAAAGTGGTACTGATGAACCTAGTAGCAGGGCAGTAGTAAAGACGCAGACATAGGGAACAGACTTGAGGGCATGGGGGGCGGGGAAGGGGAAGATGGGATGAAGTGAGAGAGTGGCACGGACATATACACACTACCAAATGTAAAATAGATGGCTAGTGGGAAGCAGGCGCATAGCACAGGGAGATCAGCTCGGTGCTTTGTATCCACCTAGAGGGGTGGGACAGGGAGGGTGGGAGGGAGGCTCAAGAGGGAGGGGATATGGGGATATACATATGCATATAGCTGATTCACTTTGTTGTACAGCAGAAATTAACACAACATTGCAAAGCATTTATACTCCAATAAGAATGAGGGGGAAAAAAAAAAGATCTTTAGAACTGAGAGAGATGGGTGGGAATGCCAACAAGAAGAAGAAGGGGTGACTTCCTAGTGATAAATGTAACAACAACAGCGCAAGAACTGGCAGGCATGGGGCATTGCCTAGGTGCCCAGGACTGTGCTAATCGCTGTATGTGCCTTACCTCTTTTAACCCTCAGAACAAATATGTGAGGAGCAAAAGCTTATAAAGATGAGGAAAATGAGGCCCAGGAAGTTTCAGAACATCACTTACAATCGCATCGTTAATGAGAAACAGGGCTGAGATTTTAGCCCAGGTCTGTTGGACACCGAAGTCGCGGCATTTAACCATGACATCATATTGCATCCGGTGAGGTCGTGACACTCCAGCCATTCCAGAATGGGCTCTTTAGGGTAACATAGCACCTATTTATTTGTGACTTCTGTTTACGCAGTCCATTTGCCTGCATCTCTGAACACAGACTCCAAGCGTGTAATAAAGGGATTTCCTTTATTAGTAATACAGCTGCCGAATCTCAAGACAGAGTGAATAGGCATTATTGAAACAAGGCAGTGCTGTAATGCAGGAGCACTGCAGTGAGGGAGTACGTGAGGGAAGCTGCTGATGCTGGGATTCCTTCTCTGCATCTTATTGTACCATACCATCATCAGGTCAACACCTAGCATCAAAATGGGCAATTCCATTGGGGGAACAGAATTATTACGGTCACATTGTGTTGACAGGTTGTTCAGAGAAGGCAGAAAAGGTGCATGTTAGAGGTGAGTCCACAATTCCCTTTGTTCAAGAAATATTTACTGAGGACCTACTGTGTACTGAAGATCTAGAACTGAAAGATGTGGCCTCCACCATCAAGGGATACGTAGAGGGGAAGAGACTGGAAAGTCAGGGTCACATGGGGGCTTTAACAGGGGCTGTGCTTTGGGTGCCATGAGGAGCACGGAATTCAGCCTCGAATCTTGGAAAAGGGGGAGGGAAATATCAGGCTGTGCTTCCAATAGGTTAGAGCTTCAGTGGAGCCTTAAGGAACAAACAGGAGTAAGCCAGCAAGATTCAAGGGGTATCTGTGGGACGTCCCGTTTGAGATGTTTAATAGGCAAGAGGGGTTTTCCAGTTTTGAAATCTCTCAGTCATTCGATGAACAGAATTGAAACAGGACCACTGCACAGGTGTGGAGCTTCTGTCCACTCAGGTCCTCCTAAGGGCCACGGTGGGACCCTTACCTCTGGGTAAGATTATTCCTGCTTACAGAACGTTTTCACACAATCATCTCATTTTGTCCCTTTTGAGACAGACATTATTGTCCTCATTTTCTAGGTGAAGATGATGTATGAGTTGCCCAAGTTCCCCCAGCTCTGATAGGTGGGCCCATGATTCAACTCTCATCCCCCGACTCTAGGGCCCTTTCTCTGTACCACGCAGCCTCCCTCCAACTGGAGTGTGAGCTCGCCAAGAAGCTCCAGGCTTCTGAAACACACCCAGAGGGAAAAAGATGCTAAACTGGGTATGCGTGCCTCCTGGGCGGAGGGAGCTGGGACAGATGGTGGAGGACAAGCCAGGAGGGCCTGGTGAGGAGGCCAGCAGTGGCCGGAGAAGGAAGGCAGGGATGGAGCCTGAGAGGCTCCATGTGTCTGAGAGGTCGGAGGGTCAACCAAAAGGCGGTAGGGCAGGGTTGTGTAGCTTTAAATCCAATGCTCAAAGTGTGGGTTCATTGCTCCTGTTGGCTCACAGGTCAACTGCCCGCTCCCCACCAGCTGGGCTGGAGTCTCTTCTGGCCAATCAGAAGGAACCTCAGCTATAAAGGACCAGGCTAGCTTTGATGGTACTGAGGTGCTGGCCGCCTTTTGTACACGCCACCCCAACATGACACGCAACACGCGGGTTTATGATTGCCTGTTACTCGTCTTCACTCCTCAAGCTCTCCAATGCCAACGGTTGGCGTGTTGTGGGCAAGTAAATATTAAATTAATTACTAAAAGACACACAGGCCATGCTGAATTCTACCCCTGGCTAACATAGGAACAGGGAAGCCTGGGTTCATATATTGATTCTGCTTAATTTAGCAAACATGTATGAGCAGATTCTTGGTGTTGAGGATGCAGAGAAGTAGACACATGGTCCCTGACTTCACAGAGCATCTGATTAGATCGTCTGGATTAGATCATCTATACCAATCGAACAGGTTTACAAACAACTGGTCGTTGGGAGTTGCAATTTTCCTTAAGTGATTGGAAAATAAGGAAATACGATCTTTGATGGAAACAGAACACACCAGAAGTAGATAACTGTCCTCGATGTGCAGCCCAACACAAATGCAGTACTGCCAAGCTGAGCACCAGCTATAACTCATAAGAAAGAGACACACTGGGCTTCCCTGGTGGAGCAGTGGTTGAGAGTCCGCCTGCCGATGCAGGGGACGCGGGTTCGTGCCCCGGCCTGGGAAGATCCCACATGCGCGGAGCGGCTGGGCCCGTGAGCCATGGCCGCTGAGCCTGCGCGTCCGGAACCTGTGCTCCGGGAGAGGCCACAGCAGTGAGAGGCCGGCGTACCGCAAAAAAAAAA
>NW_020171817.1:1310775-1336482 GCF_003031525.2 Neophocaena asiaeorientalis asiaeorientalis
AAAAAAAAAAAAAAAAAACACACTAATAATGAAGGAGTTCACTGACTGATATTGGTGTACAGTCTGATCCCTTTAAGGGATATTTTTTTAAAGATCCTTCAAAAAATTGAAGAAAATTAAATCTTTAGGAGCCAAAGAATGAAGCCCTGGCAGTGTAATTCTAGGCTGTGTATTTGACATTTTAGGTGGGGAATATCCTTTGAAGTCATTATCCTTTGAAGTCATTCTGCCAAAGGGGCTGCTCAGGTAAGGCTGCCAGGGACCCCCTCCAAGGAAAATGTTGTAACAGCATGCTATTTCCCCTCTTTGAAGCCATGGGTGCATCTCTTTTCTTTGACTAACAGCGCATTCTCTCTGCAGTGAAGTGGGAGTTGCCGTCCCAGGAGCCCCTCCTGGGGACTCCCTTGTGCAGGAGGTGGTATAGACGTGTCCCAAAGCAGGGTACAGCATCTGCCTCCCCTGGAGCCTCGTGAGCTGCCTCCCCCTCAGACTGGCTCCAAGTAGATATTTTATGACTTTGCTGGGAAGGGAATGTTTTACAAAACTCTCAGAAGTGCCAAGGAGCTGAAAAAAGCTGGTGAAGAAACTAAGGGGAGATCCAAGGGCTGTCTGCAGGGATTTGGAGGTCTGTCGTGTAGAAGGGGGAACAGGGAAGGAATTGAGGATTCCTAGACTTTTAGATAAGGAGAGGGGCTAAGGAGCATCTCGTCCAACTGCCTCACTGGACCGATGAAGTTACTGGGGTGGAGGCCTTGCCTAAGAGTGATGTTTGAAAATGATAGACAAACTAATTTAGGCTCGATATCCTTTTTCAATAGGCTGCCACCCTACAATGAAATGTGTGCCCCATGGGACAAAGAATTCCTCTTCATCGCCGAAATGTGGACAGGGGCTAAATGTCACCCACAGAAGGCGTGATGGTTCATTTTATGTGTCAACTTGACTGGGCCATGGTGCCCAGGTATTTGGTCAAACACTCTCCTGGGTGTGTCTGTGAGGGTGTCTCTGGATGAGATTAACATTTGATTCAGTAGACTGAGTAGAGCAGATTGCCCTCCCCAATATGGGTGGGCCTCATCCAATCTGTTGAAGGCCTGAATATAACGAAAAGATCGACCTTCCCTGAGTAAGAGTGAGGTCCTCCTGCCTGACTGCCTTCAAGCTGAGACATTGGTCTCTTCCTGCCCTGGAACTGGAGCTCATGCCATCTGCTCTCTTGGTCCTCAGGCATTTGGACTCAGACTGCAACTAACCATTGACTTTTCTAGGTTTCCAGTTCACTGGTTACAGTTACTGGGACTTCCCAGCCTCCACAATAACATAAGCCAATTCCTTATAATGAATATTCCTCTATATCTGTACCTATACCTATATCTATACCTATACCTATATCTATGTCTATGTCTATATCTATGTCTACGTCTGTGTCTATGTCTGTGTCTATATCTATACGTACCCCAATTGGTTCTGTTTCTCTGGAGAACCCTGACTAATACTGAAGGTCCATAGCAGCACTGTCCAAGAGAAATATAGTGTGAGCTATGTATATAATTTTAAAATTTCTGGAAGCCACATTAAAAATAAAAGAAACAGGTGATATTTTTAATAATGTATGTGATTAATTCAGTACACCCAAAATAGTATCATTTCAACATGTAATCTGTATTCAATATAAAAACCATTAACGAGATGTATTGCGTTCTATGACTGTAAAATCCAATGAGTCTTTTATACTTAGAGCACATCTCAGTTCAGACTAGCCGTATTTCAAGCACTTAATAGCCACAGCCCTATACCAGAAGAAAAGTGGGACTAGGTGACAATTAATGTTATTTCAGTCTCCCTGAAAATTAACTTATTTCCGTTTATTCAACGTGTATTTATTAAGCATCTACTCCATTTAGGCGCCAGACTGAGATCTTCAACAACAATGGCTAAGCTGGGATTGAAGGATGTCTTAAATGGTTGGGGGCAGGGAGTAAAAACCCACATTGAATGGAGACAGCTGGCATTCCTTCATCTCATTTCTTTGTTATTGATGAGACGGTGGTGTCATGAATTTAGTCATTACATGGACATAGAAATATGCATTTGACCCGAATTAGCTTCTCCCTCACCTGTGTGGCACATACACCAGACCATGTTTTGAGTCTCTATAAGCCTCCCTGACTAGCTGGGATTGCCTCCATTTGGGCTGATCACGATCTACACTGTACATCTCACGTTCAGAACGCCAGGTGCCAACTTATGCATTGTCATCGAGAAGACGGGCAACCGAGGGAATGGTCGTGGCAGCACTGAAACACGGACATTGGATGGAAGGCTGATCTGGAGGGTAAGATGAGGGGCTTGGGCTTAGCAATTTCGCAATTGAAGAGACACTGAAATTTCCAGTTAGAAATACCCAGCGTGGAATTGGGAATATGGACCTGGCAGGAAGCGTCAGACCTGGAGGGACCTTCCCCGTAGAGAACTGAAGGCTGAAACCACACGAGCGAATGAGGTATCAGGAGGAGAGGACAGTGAGAGAGAAGCTTAAATGGACCAGGGCTTAAGCACAGGAACACACACATTTATGGGGAGAAATAACCTTCAATTCAACTCAACACACCGTTATTTGAGTGCTTACTATATGCCAGGTGCTGTTAGATGTGGGGTTCAGGGGTATAAAAGACAGTTACGGCCTCTGTTCTCATGGAACTTACGGTCTATACTCATTGAAAACATCACAGATCAGGAAATGGCAGGGGTAGAAGACAGCCCCAAAGCAGCTCATTTCAACCTTGATCTGCCAGCTCAGTGGTAGCACAGCTCCAGCCTGACCCCTCCGGCAGTCCTTCTCATTCTGGGGACGCACTAAATCAGCAAGTGCTTTGAAAGCCTTGGAGATATGAGGACAGACAACTCGTGCCCTGAGTTACAGGCTATCGATTTCCGTATCCTCACTATCTGGCTATTTCCCTCTGAGAGCTCTTCATGTCAATGTCCATCGTGAAGTGCACACCCAGGAAGGGTTCACAAAGCTCTGGCCCTGGTCTGGCCAGGGAGGAAAGGGAAATGAGCGTCTGGCATCGAGTGTATGTGTCAGGCACGCACTCCACTGGGTGCTTTACAGCCGCTAAGTCAATCATCATGTCCATCAACGAGAAAAGTTAGACTCTTTTGTTCTATATCCCAAACTTCTCTTAGCCTGCCCCCAGATTCACTTACATAATTTTCCTTATTAAACTTCCAACCGTCTTACATTTTATTTTACCCACTTCTCTTCTTCCCGTCCTCAATCTGAACGTTGTTTTGTTGGCATGGAAGATGAAGATTTTGCAACTGGTTCATTGTTCCCATCTGTTGATTTTTCATTGTCTTTGTTGTGTAATCCATCACTTTAGGTAACTTTCTTAGCTCTACAGCATCCAGAAATGTGAATAGCATACTATCAACATACTATGTCTGAGATAATATTAAATCTTAATACAAGAGCATCCCTGTGTAACCCAATCTAGAGAGTTTTAAAGGCCAGGAGCAGAAACAATGCTGTGAATGTCGAGCGGCCATGGCTCACGGGCCCAGCTGCTCCGTGGCATGCGGGATCTTCCCGGACCGGGGCACGAACCCGCGTCCCCTGCATCGGCAGGCGGACTCTCAACCACTGCGCCACCAGGGAAGCCCCGAAGATAAATTTTTAAAGTTGGTTAGCAATGGCAAAGGGAGCAGAGAAGTCAAACTGTAATATTCCTGGGAAGGTTCAAAGAGTAACTTCATCAAGATGGGTGGAGCTCGAAGCCACACTGCAGCGGGTAAAGCCCAGAACAGGTGGAGAAGTAGTGCAGGTCACCTGAATGCACTAGAGTTCCTTAAATCTGTCCACACATGAGGATAGGCTTTAGAAAGAAGCCAGCGTTTCAAGTGCTTGGAATTCTTTGAAAGAGTTTCTACTAAGTCCAAAGCGCTTCTAGATAATAAAGGTGGTGTTTTTTTCATCACCAGTTTTATTCTTGTTAAAGGAAAGCCATTTTAAAAAGAAGGGACTGAGACAGAGAGGGAGCAAGGCAAACTCAATTCCTTTTATCCCGGATGGGTGCTCTAAAACAGGCTCTGTTCTTCTGTAAAAGATTAGCAAGCATTTTCAGAATCTAATTTCTTATTTGCTTGCTTTTGTCACTCTTCAGCTTACTCAGGGAAGAAAAGCAGTGAAACAAAGAACAGGAAATTTCACCACTTGGCAGAACTGTCAAAATGGTTGTCCAAGCAAGAAACTGCATATTCACACAAACCACAGCCCTAGTCTTGCCTCTCCATTTCCTTTGTAGAACGATTGGCCAGAAAAGAAAAGATAACACTGAGAATAAAGGCATGCAGGACTCTTTCCTATTTGGGGGCCCCAAATACCACCCCTTAATAAGGATAATGAAAGTAAATAGGTTGATTATTAAAATAACACCGATGACTACTTAGGGTATGATAACCTCTGTGTTAAGAACTGCACATGGTTTAGCTCATTTAATTTTCATAATCCCATGAGTTCCATATTATTATTATTATTTTACAAATGAGGAAATGAGAGATAGAGATGGAAAGTGACAGAGCCAGACAGAGGACACTGGAGCCCCAGATCTTCATCGTCATGTTCTTTTGTCCGAAATTCACACATCACACTCTCTGAGCATGGAGAATACACCCTCTGTAAGTATCTGGTGAATGAATGAAGAATAAACGGATGAATGTCAAGAACAGGGAAGCAGCTGGAAATAGAATGAAGCTTAGAAACAAGTTCTATTAGCCACACAAGCAAATTATATCGGTGAAATAATAAAGAAATCAGTCAAAAGCCCGGCACGTACATTATTCTGCGAATCAACATGATAACAGCAGCTAAGACACTAATACAAATGAAACATACCCTGTAACCAGTGATCTTTCATTATTAGATCAATCCTACGTGTGTGGCAGGAGGGCCACGGGAAAAGAAGTAGTTACGTTTCACAAGCAAAGGGCAGAAATGGAATAGTTGAAACAGTGATTATTTAAGAACTAACTTGGTAGAATTTTCTATGAAGTTGGAAATGTTCTGTGTGTGCTCGTTCAACGTGGTAACCACTAACCACACGTGGCTGAAGTGTGGCTTGTGTGACTGAGGAACCGAAGTTTCCTTTTACCAATTTTAATTCATTTGAATTTAAATGATCACATGAGGCTAATTGCCACTGTATTGGGCTGTGCAGAGACTGAGATGCAATTTTCCTTTTCCAGAATTATGCTGTCCACTTAACAACAGCAACAACAAATACAAACGTGGTGAATTACTTCAGCGCCAGGTCTGAGCCGTGATAGCCTTAGGATTTTCTCATTCTGGCTGGAAGAGGTAGGGCTGTCTGCACCTGAACGCTCAACTCAGACCTGAGGGGGGAAAGGGGGAAAGCAACAATCGCAAGCTGTTCAGACATCATCTGAAATCTGGAAAGGGGGGAGTTAAGATCCTGAGCTGGCTTGTTAGGGAGCGGGTCCTGGGAGCCAAGTGGAGACAACCGCCTGGACTTCAGCGGGTGTTGGTATCATTTCACTGCAAAGGATCCGCAGCTTGAAAAGAAGTGAACTTGCAAACTCAGATCTTCCCCAGCAGGTCAGACTGTAGAATGAGAAAAGAAGCTGTCACTCCCACTGGCTTTGGGGTGAAGACTGTCAGAAGTATAGTTTGCAAGAGGAAAACACAGGGAGCCTTCATGCTCCGAAGTCTCCTCCTTAATAATCCTTGGCGGTTGAGTCTGGGTTGCCCTGTGCACCTGGGAAGTACGTACACACTGTCTTGTCCTCCTGGGGCTGAAGGCAGCTGGGGCTGGGAGGCCACTTACAATTACCTGTGAGGCCGTCTCCTCTAGCTCTGGTCTCACGTGTCTCCTCTTTGCTCTCTCTGTCTAAGGAATAGAAGTGCTTCTCTCTGGCCAAGCTCCGAGCCATGTCCCGGACAAGGCGGATCTCAGGCAAGCTCATTTCTTGGGGGACCCAACAGGGCAGTAGAGTTGACCGTGTCTTCCGTGTGTCAAAACCACTGCACAAGGCAGGGCGCCAATAAAGAGAGAACTGAGGAGGCTGAAGGGCGCTGTCACTGCTTCAATGGCAGATCCAGGAGTTGGGTGGGCAGCCTTGGGGCTGGTCTGTGTGACACTTGCTACTCACAGGACATAGAGGCTCAGAGAAGGGCCTGGGAGAGAGAATCAGCATTGGGGTGGAAGGTATCCATTTCTTCAGCAGAGTACAGGACTTGGCAGGCCTGAAATGGAAGGGCATGTTTCTTCATGGTGGTTTAGGGCAACCGAAAATTTGACAGACATTGGCCCACAGCTGATCCTAACGAGAATCCTAGAGAATTCTTCAGTGGCAAACAGAGAGATAATTCAGATGTTAAACGATGCTGGAGGGATGGTAGCATCAATGATCTTCTCCAAGACTAAGGCCCATTTGGCGTCTACAACTTCAGGAAAGTGAACTTTCCAAGCATTGTACAAACCCATTTCACAGATGCAGATCCAAGATGTGCGACTCTCGATTTTCAAATACAAATTTTAGGGCTTAAGGCATTTTGTCAGAAGCAGCCAAAAGTAGGTGGTCAAAGCATGATTTCTGTGCTCAGAGCCCTTTGAGACACCCGAGAGGGATTGTGTGATTTTGGGAGCACTGAGCCTGCATCTTTAGTCAAAATCGTTCCTAGGGCTTCCCTGGTGGCGCAGTGGTTGAGAGTCCGCCTGCCGATTCAGGGGACACGGGTTCGTGCCCCGGTCCGGGAAGATCTCACATGCTGCAGAGCGGCTGGGCCCGTGAGCCACGGATACTGAGCCTGCGAGTCAGGAGCCTGTGCTCCGCAACAGGAGAGGCCGCGACAGTGAGAGGCCCGCGTACCGCAAAAAAAAAAAAAATTCCTTCCTAGGCAGGGGCTGCAATTCCTCTCTTCACCTTGATACTGCCTGAAATGCTACCAGGTGTGAAATCTTAGGACAGACTAGCATTCCCTTGGGAGATGACTAGCAACGTCTTCCTTCAGCGTGACTCAGAACCCACAGAGCCAACTGAGTGTATGGGCGCCTGAGTCTGGGAGGAAGAGGAGAGGCAGTTTGGGAGTATGTGGGCCCAGGACCTGGGGGTTAGAGAGATGACCTGGCAGGAGGTGGAAGGCCCTGGGGACAAATTTCCCTGTCCAAAAGTTTGCCCTTGGTCAGCCCTGCTGTTTAAATAGGACCTTTGCTGACCTTTGCTGATGCCCAAGGTCTGGACTGATGTTTCAGCTGCTCTTTTTTTTTTTTTTGCGGTACGCGGGACTCTCACTGCTGTGGCCTCTCCTGCTGCGGAGCACAGGCTCCGGACGCGCAGGCTCAGCGGCCATGGCTCACGGGCCCAGCCGCTCTGCGGCATGTGGGATCTTCCCGGACTGGGGCTTTATCCCCTCCTCCATTTTCTCCTGTTTGCATAGCTATTGCTACTGTCCTAATGGAGATCATCATCACTTCTTGCCTTCACTAAAGCAACATTCACCTTTGGGTTTCCCTGCTGCCGATTCACCCTACACAATGCCAACAGAGGGCTAGCTTGCTGAAAAATAGTAACTCTGGGGGGCTTCCCTGGTAGCACAGTGGTTAAGAATCTGCCTGCCAATGCAGGGGACACGGGTTCGAGCCCTGGTCTGGGAAGATCCCACGTGCCGCGGAGCAACTAAGCCTATGCCCCACAAGTACTGAGCCCGCGCGCCTAGAGTCCATGTTCCACAAGAGAAGCCACCGCAATGACAAGCCCATGCACTGCAATGAAGAGTAGCCCCTGCTCACCACAACTAGAGAAAGCCCGCACACAGCAACAAAGACCCAATGCAGCCAAAAATAAATTTTTTTTTAAAAAAGCCTTTAAATTAAAAAAAAAAAAGAAAAGGAAGGGAATTCTGTTATTGGCAGCAACATGGGTGAACCCGGAAAGTATTGTGCTAAATGAAATAAGCCAGAGAAAGGCAAATACTGTCTGATATCACTTATATGGGGAATCTAATACAAAGTTTAATATTAATAGAAAGTAACAGAGCAGGATGGTGGTGCCAGGAGGTGGGGGGTGGGACAATAAGGAGAGGTTGCTGAAAGGACGCCAACTTTCCATTACAGGATGAATAAGTTCTGAGGATCCAATGTATAAATGGAGACTATAGCTGATAGTACTATATTGTATAATTGAAATGTGCTAAGAGAGTGGAACTTAAGTGTTTTCAGACACACACAAAAAGTTAAATATGTGAGGTGATTTATGTGTTAATTAACTCAATGGTGAGAATCCTTACATAATGTATACATATATCACATCATCAAATTGTACGCTTTAAATATATTACAATTTTATTTGTGCATTATAACTCAATAAAGCTGAAAAAAGAAATCGACATTGCACATCGTAACAGCCAACTTAAATATAAAAAAAGTTAACAAACGGAATAAAAAATGAATGAAGGAAGGAAGAAAGAGGAAAATAAATTTGTGGCTGTTCCTTTCTGAACTTGGTTTAAACCACAGAAAACATATCCCACAGAAAAGATGCTCCTTTTTCAAGGGGTGGTCCCTGCAGTGAAATAGCTGTGTGGATGGCGTTTGCACCTGCAATTCCTGTTTTATAAGGGAAATAAATTTGCCTGTTATGTGAGAAACAGTGGGAAATGAGCAGTTTTTACTGAATGCCAAGATCTCACCTTGAAGTCACGAAGGATAATGGCTAATAAGGCTCTGGAGTGGGAGAGACTAAATCAGCAGCCAGCCCTCTCCCAATGCACTGGGCTGTGAAATATCTGAGTGCCATGGAATGTCACGGTTCCTGTGATGGCTTACTAAGCATGAGGTCACGAGACATGGGTTGACTTCAATGATGAAACACAAGTGAACTTGTCTGGGTCCTATGGCTCATGTGAAGAGGACGTTACATATATAATGTGGCTCTTTTTGGCCTTTTGGGGAAGGGGGAAGTGAGACCAACAACATTTACACATGCCTCCCTGCTTCTGCCTTGAAGAAAGCCATAATCTCAGATTTATGACTGCCCCAAAGCCATCAGATTGTTTCTTAAAAGTCAGGTTTTGGGCTTCCCTGGTGGCGCAGTGGTTGAGAGTCCGCCTGCCGATGCAGGGGACGCGGGTTTGTGCCCCGGTCCGGGAGGATCCCACATGCCGCGGAGGGGCTGGGCCCGTGAACCATGGCCGCTGAGCCTGCGCGTCCGGAGCCTGTGCTCTGCAACGGGAGACGCCACAACAGTGAGAGGCCCGTGTACCGAAAAAAAAAAAAAAGTCAGATTTTTCAAAATCCGTTTTCCAAAATCCATTTGTTCACACCACTTATATTTGACTGAATGGAAGTAACCAGTATAACAAAAATAAATACTGTGACATTTTTCTCTAAGAATCCTAAAACACATACTGAGTTTACATGTGGATTTTCAATATTTTAAGATTCAAACCCAAAATATCTCATTTTTAATGATTATAAATGGAAATAGCCTTGTGTGTGAAAGTCTCATTTTTCTGATTTTACGTGAGAAAATGTCTTGGAACTAAATTGGGAGGGTGTGAGGGTTATATTGCATATTTCTTAATTAAGTCATTTCTTCATTCATTCACACAGAAAAGTGTATTAAGAGCAGCACTATTTACAATAGTCAAGACATGGAAACAACCCAAGTGCCCGTCAGCAGAGGGCTGGCTTAATAAGATGTGATGCGCGCACGCACGCGGGCACACACGCACTGGATTGTTACGCAGCCATAAAAAGGAATGAAATATTGTCATTTACGGCAACATAGACAGACCTAGAGAATATTACGCTTAGTGAAATAAGGTAGACAGAGAGAGACAACTACTACAGGATATTACTTATATGTGGAATCTAAAACATAATACAAATGAATATATATACAAAATAGAAACAGACTCACAGATATAGAAAACAAACTTATGGTTGCCAAAGGGAAGTGGGGGACAAATTGGAGTACGGGATTAACAGATACAAACTACTATACATAAAGTAGATAAGCAACAGGGATTTACTGTAGCGCACAGAGAATTATACCCAGTATCGTATAATAACCTATAATGGAATATAATCTGCAAAAAAAAATCACTATGCTGTACACCTGAAACTAACACAAGATTGTAAATCAGCGAGACTTAAAAAGAAAAAAAAACTGGTAGGTAGTATTGTGTTAGAGGAAAGGTGACCAACTGTTTCTGCTTCCCAAGGACTGAGGAATTTCCGGGGACCTGAGACCTCTCAGTGCTAAAACTGGGATGAGTTGATTGACCTGGCTAGAGCTGGTATGTCAGTGACAAGTAAAGTATGATCAAGTAGCCATGTGACAGTAGTGCCTTAGGGGAGTACTGTTTCTATTTGTCTGTAGGAACACAAAAGAGGCCATTAACTGAACAATCCCAGGTGGTTTTTGACTTCCATTTCGAAGACCCTTGAGTTTGGGGCTTTTCTTTAAAGTTGTATCCAGAGCCATTTGGATGGGCCTGCACGTTGAAGTACTCATTTTTAAAACACAATGAATCTAACAGTTTAGGTATGGTTGGGAAAACCAACCCCCCCCCCCCAAAAAAAAAGAGCAAGGAAAAAAAGAAAAAAA
This sequence comes from Neophocaena asiaeorientalis asiaeorientalis, assembly GCF_003031525.2. NCBI lineage: Eukaryota > Metazoa > Chordata > Mammalia > Artiodactyla > Phocoenidae > Neophocaena > Neophocaena asiaeorientalis. The sequence goes on from NW_020171817.1 coordinate 1,321,408, forward strand.
ACTGGTCTGCCAAGCTTTCGCGGACAGAATTTATGGGACTCAGCCTAGAATCTCACTGGTCTTAGGAGAATACTAGCACCTTCACTTAAGTCTCTGAAATCCAGAGTTTGCCACATCTTCAGTTACTTAAGTTGCACAGGGGTCCGGGTCTTACCTGTTTTATCTAGCACGTAGCCCTGGAATCTAGATCAGCTCCTGGCACATCATAGGGATTCAGTAAATGTTAAATAAATAAGTAAATAAATGAGAAAGAAGCCCGCGATTGATGTGGATTGCATATCAGGAGCCTCTGTGGGGCCTTTAGGGACTTTCCACCCCCTCACTTGTTCCCGTAAACCAACCTCTTGCGCCACTCCTTCTCCCTATCGAAACCAATTCTTCTCCCTATCGAAACCAATTCTTGGAGTTTTTCAGTTGACGGGGACTTTCCAGCCAGCGGGTAATTTTCCAGTTGCCTGTAACAGGTATACGCCCTAACCGCCACAATGAACGAACAACTGTAACGGCCAGAAGGTGGGGCAAAAGTTCCTAAGCCAGTGAATTCAAAAGTCACCACATTTACCCAATCATTGTGAGAATATACCCGCCCTATGAGTAAATAAACCTATAGAAAGTATGTGATTCCGCTTTTAGGGGTTCCCCATCGGCCTCCTGCGTGAGGTTCAGGGAACCCCGGTGCATCGGCTCCTAATAAACCTCTTGCGTGTTGCAGCGGCTCTCGACTCTTGGCGGTTCTTGGGCGAGTTGGAATCCCTCGTAGATCGTTTAGGTCTAACACCTCAAACTTAACTTCTACAGAATTTAGGATTTCTTGAAATAGCTACTTCTTACTTGTCCACATTTAGCAAATTATTTGTATTTATACACGTGTTACAAGGTTTCTTTTTGTTACATCTGGCTTTCTTAGAAATATATTGGTTTGTTACTTCATCTGAGAGTTTATTTGAAAGTGGATGCAGTCTTCAGAAAAATGATGCTTATAGTTTCGATATGCTTTATATATTTGGGGCTGCAAAGGAGAACTGGTTTGCTTTCTCAGAGGGAGAAATCTAGTTCAGGTGCCTACTTGTTCATAGAAACCACAGCTGTATGCATTGCAGATGCGGAGCCTGCTGAGGTGGTGTAGTACGTGAAGGTGTCCCCATATACAGATTCGGTTTGGGAACTGAAGGGGGACAGTCGTACCAGTCTGTGGATCACAGTTGTGACGTATGTCTTGCACCCCTTCTGTCGACTCAATCTACCCCACTTCCACCTTTCTCAACAATTCTAGCCGCTCAGTGCTTTCTTGCTTCCTAGCCCCTTCCCCTAAGACAATGTTCCTTAAGATGTGTTTGGGATGGAGTGGTGCAGGGGGAGAGTTGGAAGGGCTGCAAAAAAGAGTTCTGAAGGTGTTTTTTAAAAAAGTAGATTCCAGAGCCCCACCCAGACTTATCATGCTGCTTGCCTCTCCCAGACCTATCCCCCGCCTTCTCTGCTTGCTCTGTGCCCTGCCAGGCTGACCCTTGCTAACTGTGTCCCTGGCTCCTAGTCTGCTATCTGGCTCCTAGTTGGGTTCAGTGGATGGGAGGTCCCAGTGGGAGATGAGAGAGAGGAGTGGGGGGGGATGGGTCTGCTCCCTCAATTCCCTTCCTGCCCCGTCCTCGCATCTCTGCAGTCCCAGCATCTTCCTGGGCTGTTCCTGGCGGACAGCCCTCGTCTTCAACTGGGCCTCCTCCTGGCTCCAGCTCATACCAGGCTAGGGTAACACAGTCTCCGTCCTCTGCCTTTTCAGCCCTTGGAGCAGTCATATCCTTCTGTCGCTTGCCTCTGGGTGCCTCAACACCTCTGTCCACAGCTAAGTAAGCACTCCCTCATCTTAGTCCCTTCACCTGAGCCGTCTGGGTTGAATTCTGTCTCCTAATGAAACTGTAGCAGATATGCCTATGAAGCCAGACTTTCTGCCAGCAGGAATCTGTTTTTTTTTTTTGTTTCCTTTTTATTATTATTTTTAATTGTGGTAAAATACACCCAACATAAAATCGAACACTTTAATCATTTTTAAGTGTACAGCTTGGTGGCGTTAAGTACCTTCACATTGTTGTGGAGCCATCACCACCATCCATTTCTGGAGCTTTTTCATCTTCCCCAAATGAAACTCTGTCCCCATTCAACACGAAATCCCCTTCCTCCCTCCTGTAGCCCCTGGCAACCACCCTTCTACTTTCTGTCTCTATGAATTTGACTGCTCTAGGGACCTCATATAAATGGAATCATATGATATTTGTGTGTGTGTGTGTGTGTGTGACTGGATTATTTCCGTAGCATAACGTCCTCAAGGTTCATTCATGTTGTAGCATGTGTCAGAATTTCCTTTTTAAGGCTGAAGAAGTCTCCATTGTGTGTATGTAACACATTTGGTTTAGCAGTTCATCTGTCAGTGGACACCTGGGTTGCTTCCACCTTTTGGCTATGGTGAATAATGCTGCCGTATGTGTGAGTATATAAATATCTGAACCTGCTTTTTAAATGGGCTGCCCAGGTGATTCTTATGCTCTTGGATTTTTAAGAATCGTTGCCGTTAGGAAATTAGAAAAGATCTGACATCACTGTTTGTATTCTTTGGCCCCAAATTTATAAACATTAACACATTACTTCTCCCGAGGTGCTTTATTTCTAATTATGGAATGAAACATTCATTCTCCCAGTTAATTGTACATACTACAGAACAGATGGGGAGATATTTGGGGGCTTCAGGGGACTCTCTCCTTGTCCTGAAACTATGTCGTCATGAAGCTTTGTCTGAGGGCAAACTCATTTTAACCTGTCGCTGATATTCAGAAAGTGCTAAGTCAGAAAGGGATAGTCTCCCTTCCTGAGCTTTCTAACATCCTCCGTTACTCAGACTTCTACTTGCAGCCCTTTCCCATCATCTCTCTGCCTGGATCATGCGTGTTTAAATTTTAATTAGATGTCATGTTCTTTAGGGGGGTTTCTTGGAGCCCATTTCCCAAGATAGGATTAAACAGCCTGCCCTGTGGGTTCTGCACGCTCGTTACCATGTCTTATTCACTTGTTCACCTGCCTTTGGTCCTCACTATACTGGGAGTCCTGTTTCCCAGGAGTCCAGCCCTTCTGCTGCAGCTGCCCAGACCTCTCAGCATAGAAGTGTGGGTGGGTGGCCGTGGACGAAGCAGTAGGATGTGTGCATAGGGGGAGGCCCGGGAAACCTCAGCGGGTGGTGTGGAAGGGGGCAAGGGAAACTGGATATATATTATTCAAATTGTGTGTGAGCACCTGTGGCCACGCCAGATTTGGTGAGCATTTGTAGACCATATCTGAAAGTCATCTACACTAACGCTGACTATAGAATTAGCTAAATCAGAAGAAAAAATTAGCTATTTATTTGACAATACAGTTAAAGCCATAGATTTATGAGAACTGACCATTCTGAAACTCTATGCAGTATTGCAATAATCATATAGATCAGCAGGTTTTTTTTATGTTGCTGTAAAAGCAGGATACCCTATACATGTCCATTATTCTTATTTGCTCCTGGAGCATATTTGTCTACGTGCAACTCAGAAAAACTATGGTAAGGGCAATAGATGTGTCCCCATGATGCCACAGGGTCCTAGATTGAGGCCATCTAACTCCATCTGGGGGGTAGAGGGTTGGAGAAGATTCCTGGAGATACCTACACTGCATTTTAGGGGAGAAGGGGGTAGAGCTTGATGAATAAAAGTGGGAAGGGAATTTCAAGCCCAAGGGACAGTATTTGAAATCTTTAGTTACCGCAGAGTAATGAGAGCTGGTTCTATGAGTCGTAAGTGAAAGTCCATTGCATTACATTTGCATATTACTTCAAACATCTTTTTTTTTTTTTTTTGGCTGTACCATGCGGCATGAAGAACTTCCCCGACCAGGGATATAACCCGTACCCCCTTGCAGTGGAAGGGCAGAGCCTTAACCACTGGACCATCAGGGAAGTCCCGCAAACATCTTTCTTGCTCTCTGTCTCTTTCAGAACATTACCTGTTGATGCTTGGGCAAGGCCAAAAACTTGGTGGATGTGGTTAAAGAAGAAACTAATTTTCAGTTAAAGTGTTTAAGATCACTTCAGATTTGGAAGTCATGGATCTTCTCACATTAGGGCCACTTTAGGGTTTTTTGGTTGAAGGTGGGTGAGACTTTGGTGACTGGGAGGGGATAGGCTATTCTAAGGCTGGAGAAAGAAAGTTCCAGTGAGCTGAGGAAGGAAGCCGTAGTGGTGGAGACTGACTGACTTCATTCATCACCCTACAACCGTGTGTTTGGGTTGCCTAATGGGGTGGTGTTAGAAAGTTGGAGTGTATCCAACTTTGTAGGATGCTCTATGACTATATGTCCTGGGAATAATGCTATCTCTCCAGGCACAGAAGGGAACAGAAGGCTGGGAGAGGGGAGTGAAATTGACCAAGGGTCGTTTTGCCTAAATCAGCATGACCTCAGAGGAACTTGGATTAGAGTTATAATAATTTAATGGCCTAAACTAATGCCTGTAGATCTGGAAAGTGTCCTTCTAGGTTTACTGGGCTCCCTTTAAAGGAAATTCATTTTCTCTTTCCTAATATGACCAAGTAGATAAGAATATAATTCTTTTACCACTCCCAAGAGCTAGATAAGGTAACCCGGGAGTACTCACAATACCTGATTCTTAATACTAGCTGTGCCGCTTACCTCTGTGCTACCTGAAGCAAGTCACCAAATTTCTCTAGCATGAGTCTCTTCATCTATGAAATGGATGATTGCATGAATGATTACTCAGCCCTCTAGACCTTATAACTCAAACATTCTGTAGTTCAGTTACTATCTATCTTCTAAGGCAATGATTCTCAACTAGGGGTGACTTTACTCCCAGGGAACAGTTGGCAAGGTCTGGAGATGTTTCTGGCGGTTAAAGGGTTGCTATGGAATCTAGTGGGTAGAGGTCAGGGATGCTAATAAAAGCCTTCAGTGAGGAGGACAGCCCCCACTCCAAGTGTCAACAGGGCCAAGGTGGAGAAACCCTGCTCAAGGGGGAGAAGCTCAATAAAGGAAATGACACTAGCTTTTTCTCTGTACAAGTCTGGCTGGGGGAAGTTATGGCAGGTCCCATGCCGTGCTCTACGGAGAAGTAACATAGCATGTTAGGAACAGCATGCCGAGATGCTTCCCCCCCCCCATGTAGAGTGTACACTATTAAAATGGACTATTTTTTCGCAATAGATTTCATTGAAGATGCTGAGATAAAGTCTAATTGAATGTACCATCTGGAAACACGGAACTACAAAGAGAGAGCAGTGGGATCAATTTACATCCTCCTCTGCACGCCCACTGGGTGAGTCTGAGTGTGAAATGCCTATTTACTCAGTAGTCATCAGGCTGAGCATTTCAAAACACCTCTCTTTAAAGAAGATCGGAGTGCTACCTCTAGTGCGGCAACACCACTCCTCTGCTTAGCTTCGCATTGTACATTAAGGGAAACGGAAGTATAGATGGTATTGCTGAGGCCACATCTCAAGGGCAGTGGCGGACTTGGGATCATGAATTGGCTCGGCTGCTTCTTGGCTCCAGGTGTAACCCATTAGCACATGTTGTCCATTGCCAGGGTTTCTACCATACGTACGTGTTCCATATAAGCTGTGCCTCTTCAAGATAAGCTTCTGCAGATCCTACTTGTGAGGTTTCAATGAGATCATGTATCAGAAATCACCTCACGTACAGCAGACGCTCAGGAAGTGTTTGTGCTCTTTGGAGGGAGTATGCTGACGCTGAGCGGCAGCAGTGGGGAGATCTTGAAATTAAACGTCACCTCCACGCTTCTCCCTCTCCTCAGCCTGTTTTCTGAATCGAAGCAGGTGGTCATTGAAAGTTAAGGGAGTTTGTTCGGTCTCAGTTTGGATGTGTTTCATGTTTGGCTAACATGGGGGAGTAAGACAAGTGGCACCAAAACAGCCTTGTTTCAAAGTTCCAGTGACCGTGAGGACTAATTGCTATGTTAACAAGAACGAGAATTTATTCAGACTTGCTGGATCAACGGACACATTCAATTTTCTGCATGCACAGCTCAGTTCTGTTTCTGCCTCCGGATGTGCATTCCAAAGAGGTAGCAGTATAGGGAATCTCAGTTTGGGGTGCCCCTTCTGCAAGAAAGAGCCCAAAGGCTGGTTTCAGCCACTGCCATCTTTTTCTATTCACCTCTAGTCTCTCTTCTGAATCCTTCTACCTACAGAGTTCTGTTTGTTCAAATGCAAAATAAGTTTGCTTATTTTGAGTAATAAGAGGCTTCCTGAGAGGCTGTGAAAATCCAGTTCTATTCTTGCCTGATGACTGAAGGAAACAAGATCTTGAAGGGAGGTTAGAAAAAAAGAGAAGAGAAAACAACTAGCGTGGAATTTGAAAACAATTTCTTTTCCTTTGTAGAGATGGACTTCAGTTTGGTCCTGGTTGGATGGTCCAGCTATTCTGCTGACAGCACTTTTCCAGGCAAGGCTTTTGTTGCTGGATTGATTTCAAGAATTACCCCCACCCCCACCATGTTTCATAGAGTAAAGCTGTTTCTAAAAAAGTACCTGTGGCATTGCCTGTCCTGAAGATCGACTTTTATGGGTTGCTCAAATACCAATACCAACTCATTGTCAATATATACTCTTACATATAAAATCCACTACGTGATCCTAGTCACCAGTTAAAATGCTAGTATAAGCAAATGCTCTTAAAGGAGTTGACCTGAACAGCCTTCCTGTGTGGCAGGGAGATCAGACTGAGCTTCATCTACCTTTACCCTGCACTAAGACACGTCTGGATGTGTCTAGGAGATTAGTGGACTGTGGTCCACAAGGATCTACTTAAATAATGGAGGCATTGATCTGGATTATCTGGGGATTGTAAATTTGAGAAATCTAACTTAAGTATTTTAAGGGGGGTGAAATGAGAATGTGATCATAGTTCCAGTTAATGTAAGCTTTAGGCTTGACTGGATCCAAGTGCTCAAACAGTGTTACCATCAGGAATTTCCACCTCTTGATGGAGGGTTCTCTGTTGGTTTTATTTCTTGACCCCAAGTTAATGGCAAAGTATTTACCACTCATATTTGCAGTTCTATCAGCTTCAAGCCTAGTGGAAAGAGAGAGGACAAGAGCTCATTTTTCATCCAGTATTTGAGCAAAAGTTTTGGCTTTGAATTTCACGGGTATAGTTCTCATCTCTGTCAATCTACTCTCTTGAAACTGTTCTGCTCAGTCACCAAACTAGGATGAATATACACCTCTATTTGCCTGGGATGGCCCTTGTTTATATTTGTTGTCTGCGCATAAATATTAATAATGTCCTCTTGTAGCCATTCCCTAGGATGGCTCCCAATTATCCCAGTTGTTCACACTCTTCTGTGGTCCCCTCCCAGACTGAGTAGGGCTGACCTGTGTGGCCATTTCAGCCTTGCTCTCTTGGATCACCTGCTCTGGAGGAAGTCAGATTCCCTGTTGTCAGGACACTCAAGCTGCCTGTGGAGAGGCCCATGTGGTGAAGTACGGAGGCTTCGGCCAACGACGAGCACTAACTTGCCATGTGAGTGAGCCACCTTGGAAGCAGATCTCACAGCCCCAGCCAAGCCTTCAGATGACTGTAGCCCTGGCCGATATCTGAATCCCATCTCATGAGAGGTCCTGAGACAGAACTGTCCAGCAAAGCCACTTCCGAATTCTAGACCCACATAAACTGTACAAGATAATAAATGTTTGCTATTATCTCAAGCCATTAAGTTCTGGGGATAATTTGTTACACAGCTATAGATGACTAATACACATCCTCTTTCATTCTCAAAGGTGTCCCAGTTTGGGAAATAAATGTTCATCCTACCAATGACCTCCATGTTGACAATCGTAGTCTTCATTCAATTCTCAGTCAGTTCTCAGACTCGTTTTCCTCAATGTGTCAATAGCATTTGATACAGTTGGTTACTCGCTACCCTTTGAGCTGCTTTCTTCAGTGAGTCTTCGGGGTACCGCTCTCACTGGCTGCCCCTGCTCTTCTGCTACACCCTCATTCGTTCCATAGTTCTGGAAGTTTTGGGGCCTCCAGAATCCTTCAGAAGAGGTTCTCAGACACTTTCTCTTTTTTATGAATGCTTAGTACCTATTTGATCTCACTCAGTCCCGTTGATGCCCAATTTTAAATCATCAGTTCAGATCTCTTCCTATATTCTCATCTTGTGTATTCAGCTGCCTTATCAAAATCTCTACTGGATGCTTAATAGGCATCTTGAAATCAACACGTCTGTAATCAGAGTTTTGATCTTATCCCACCAGCCTGCTTCTCTGTCAGACCTTCCAATCCCAAAGACATCTGATTCTATTTTTCAAGTTACTCAGGCTAAAAACTTGGAGTCATCCTTAATTCTTTTCCCTTCCGCCTAACATCCAATATGGCAGCAAATTCTGCGTCCAGCCATGTCCTCCAACCCCACTGCTGCTACCCTGATCCAAGTTACCATCATCTTTCACCTGTATTGTTTCAATAGCCCCCGAGTCGTCTCCGTACTTCCCCTCTTGGTTCTTCTCAGTCTATCTGCTGCGCTCCAGCCAGTGTGATAATTCTAAGACCTCAGTCAAATCATGTCACACAACTGCTTAACCTCCCACAATGGCTCCTAAGCTAACTCAGAAGAAAATATAAAGTCTCTCCCAAGGCCTGCAAGACTCTATGCGATCTGCCTAGGAGAACTGCCTAATCTTTGACCTCATTTCCTCCTCATTCACTCTCCTCCAGCTACACTGGCTTCCTTGGGGTTGGCTGAAGATGTCAGGTGCAGTCCAACCCAGGGTCTCTGCACTTGTTGGTCCCTCTGTTCGGGATGTTTTTCCCCCAGATGTTCATATGCCACCTCCTTCACTTTATTCTGTCTCCGTTCAAAGATCACCTTGTCATAGTCGTCCTTGCTGACGACTGTATACAAAGGACTATCCCTACCATTACTCTCTGTCTGTTTACCTTCCTTTGTTTTTCCTCTTAACAATGGTCACAGTCACCTGACAGAGTTGTGAGATGTTGGCAACATTGGTGGAGGGAACTTCTGCCACATTGGGAAATGGCACCAGTAGTGTCAGCATCCTCAACTGATGGAAGCCTGGACGTGGTCCTTCACAACTTTGACAGGTGTACTACCAGTCTTGGAGCTGTTCTATGGGCACCATCAGAGCACCATCTTCTGGGCACTGACAGCAGAGCTGGTTGGGTATGGCTAATCGTAGCACTCATCTCCAAGCAAATGGGACAGGGAGAGGAGAACAGTGGATATCCCTGGGAGCCAACAGAACTAGCACTCAGGCAGGTGAGACAAGCCCTAGGAGAAGCCAGAATCTTGCACTAGGTTGTCAGCTCCTTAGGGCAGGGTTCATGACTGTCCTGCTCACAGCTGTATCTCCACACCACAACTGGTACATATTATTGTCTCAGTGATACTTGTTGAATTAATCAATAGCTTTTCATGAAGAGTTTGAGTGTAGCCAGAAGTCTATTTGAGAATGGAGGGGTGGAGACCCAGGAATATTGTTTACAATATTACAAAAGTTTGTTTACATCTTATTTGTTCAGGGACATACAGGGACACTAGGAAGATAATTATAAAAAGTCCTTTCTATTTAAAATCTCTCGCCTTGTTGGGCTTCCCTGGTGGTACAGTGGTTAAGAATCTGCCTGCCAATGCAGGAGACACGGGTTTGAACCCTAGTCCAGGAAGATGCCACATGCTGTGAAGCAACTGAGCCCATGCGCCACAACTCCTGAGCCTGCGCTCTAGGGCCCGCAAGCCACAACTACTGAAGCCTGAGCACCTAGAGCCCCTGCTCCGCAACAAGAGAAGCCACCTCAATGAGAAGTCCGCACGCAACAACGAAGACCCAATGCAGCCAAAAATAAATAAATAAATTCGTTAAAAAAAAATCTCTCTCCTTGTGGACCCATGAGCTGTAAAATTCCAGACCTGGGTTTGTCTTCACAACTCAGAGGCTAGGGGCTCTAGCTCATTACACTGGTTACTCTTAGCCTTGAAACTGTGTTCTATTCCTTTTTCTGCTGTGGCCATCCCTGGGTTTTGCTGGCGGTTGTAATAGGACTGCCCCACTACCTTTCTTTAAACACTGTGAAATTTCTGGTGTTCCCTGGGCAAGTAATTGACTCCCACTGCAGGAAATCTGAGAATGGAAGATATGAGCAAATAGCTAAGTCCCAGATCTCTCAAATAAACTCCTTCCCCTCTTTCCCTTATTTCTTAACTATTTATTGTCAACAATGTCCCAAGCAGTATGTGATACATTGGGATGATAGTGATAAAAGATATCTAATTTGTTTAAAAATTTTTCTTTTGCTAAATAAAAACAAAATGCTGAATCACGCACAGTGCTTGGAAAAAAAAAATACGAATTGTCGGTTTAGGCTCAGAAAATTTCCCCTGGTTTTGGCTTGTGTGTCTAAGGCTAGATCTTGTGATGTGAGAAAGAGAAATGCATATATAGGGAATAAGACCCTTGAAGAGGTTGCCATTTAGATGTTAGATCAAAGAGATTATGATTCATTCAACTGGACTTTTGAAGGCCTATCCAAGTCTCGGTGACTTTGAGGTTTGCACGTTACCATTTAAAACTTGGTAAGCCAAAAATAAAAATAAAAGAAATAAAACTTAGTATGGCTTATTCCATGTAATTATGCAACAACTTGAAAGTGAACACCAGATTGAAAGATGTACTAAAAGTGGCCGAGCTCCATCTTTGTGAGTAGAGGTTACCAGAAAGACCACACTGAATGAACAGCAGCCCACAGGCCAGACTATGTATGACTGGGCTAAATTCTGCTACTATTTCCAGAGCTGGTTGTTTTCAAGGCACTCCTTGGGTGCCACCAGGCTGCCATACTTTCCTGACTTATTTCCTGCAGGTGCTTCATGTTTTGTTCTTTTCTCCCTACTGGCTGTTGTTTGAGGTGGCATTTCTGTACATCCCCATTAAAGTATTTTTTGTGCCCACATTTTCTACTCAAAATCCCAGTACTCGTGATGATGATCAGGTATCCTGTTGACAGCTTTCCAGATCTGTGTAATTGTGAGCCAGTTTTTACCATTTCATGTTAGAAGTGACTGGAGTTGTTACCAGTCCAAGCTCGCTCTGCCCGCCTCACGACAGGCCAATAAATTGGAGACGAGGCGGACAGCAAACCGAGACGATGGCAGACTAAAGTCTCAAAATAACCATCTTATCGGGGGTTTGGATGCCAGTTTCTTTTATAGCACAGAGAGGGGGCGGAGGTGTGGAAATAAAGTAAAAAGGCCATAGTTTTGCAAATATCCCCTGGAATGGCCAGCCTCGAGGAGGGGATGTGTTAATGTCTTCTTTCTTGCAGCCATCCCCAGGTGGAACAGGGTCCAGATGTTTCCCTGAACAAAGGCACTTTGGTTTAACATTCAGGCAGAGGACCAGTGTTCCCCGAGGCAGGCCGTTATGTATAGACAGTATCCTCTTAGTGAACAAAAGCAGCGGAAAGCCAAGATTAAAGTAAAAGAAACAGATCCAACATGGAGTCCGAGTTGGCTCTTCCCTGTTACACAGTCACTATTTTCTGAACCAAAATTAGGCTGATCATCAATAAGATATGCGATATATGTAAAGCCCTAGATTTTTATGCAAGAAAATAAAGGGGGTATTACTGCTCTATGAGTCAGAGGCAAGGATGCCCAAGCTTCGTAGACATGGAGAGGGTAGCCTCCACCCTGGCCCCCAGAGGCTTCCTTTTCTGCTGAAAGCCTGCGACCCACAGCAGGCCTGCTCCATACATGGCAGGTGAATACCCACCTTTTGTCAACTAGTGCTTTACCAGATAACGTTTTACCCCTTAGGCTGAGTGTAGTTTTTGCATTCAGCTCTCTTTTTTTTTTTTTTTTTTTTTTTCAAGGGAAGCCCGCATTCAGCTCTTTACCTTCATTGGTGTGATGTAACTAAAATATTTCTAGAGGATCAAATTATTTGAGGATGGCTGTGATAAGCCCCTCTTTAAATGAGCCTTGACTAAGCAGGGACAAAGCTTCAGGAGACATTTCAGACTAACATTTTTTTCAAATGGGTTAATTAGAGTTGAAGAGCAATTATTTAAAGTTGAATAGTATAGGAACCTTTTATATAATATTTGTGTGTTTTTCTATTCTATAATATTCAGTATGTGATAAAGAAATCAGAGAAAATATTAAAGAAATTAGAAACCATTCAATGAATGCAATCTATGTGTTTAGAGAATCATTTTATGTAACTTCTCTGCTTTCCTGGAGTCACCACAGACAGTTAACACAAAATGACTTCAATCCAATGTGTTTTCAATGAATATCTGAACTTTCTGCTTGTAACATCCTCACTCTGCTTACAAATATTTTCTTAAATCTCTGGTCTGTTTGCAGATGAATACACAATCCTATCCAAAGAACTAAGAGCGTTGAGAAATGGAATGTTGCCTGCCGTATCAGTAAACGAAGGATGTCCCAGCCATCAAGGATTGCAGCCACCTCCAAAGGTGAGCTGGTGAGCCCTGAGGGAACTCAGGAAGGGAACAAAGAATACCTGCCATCTAGCAGCCATCTGACTGCAGCCAGTCCCTAAGGTGAGCCCTGAGGAAACTCAGAATGTGAAAACAGGATCCTGGCCTGAGATAGCTGAGGTGCATATCAAAGGAATGATTTCAGTGAGCCCCATTCTTGCATTTTCCCATACTTGGAAAAGCACTAAATTCCTTAACTTGAGATTCCTAGTTTTCTTTAATTACCAATAATCTTTTGACGTTCAGACTAGCTGCCCTTTGTTACAAAACTCCTGTATATCCTGGCTCCCCCTTCCCCTCCCCAGAATAGTATTCTCAGGGTTGCTTGAGACGCTGCCTCCTCGGCTTGAAGTCCTAAACACTTCTGCCAAATAAGATACAACTCTCAACTTTTAGATTGTGAGGGTTTTTTTCTTTTCTTCAGTCGACAGCATCCTGAATTTGGGATTCTATTTCTTACGAAGCCCCATCACTGCTACATTCAGAAGAGGTGTGCCAATATCTAGGTTAAGCCATATATGTTGACGTAAATCGGATAAGAAAAACACAAACTCTTCAGCAACCTGATTTTTTTTCACTCCAAACATAATGTGGACGTACAGAACTCCACTTTATATTTTTTAATGATTGCATAGCTCTCCACTGTATGTGTGTGCTGTAATTTATTTCAACAAGCCCCTATTAATTGACATTTCAGTTGTTTCCTCTTTTTTGTAACTTGTAAACAATGACATTTGACATCCTGGGAAATACATCTTTGCATACTTAGACAAATATTTCTAGAGGATAAATTCCTAGAAGTGGAATTTTTGGCTCAAAGGAAACATACATTAAAGCTATAATAGGTATTGCTAAAAAGTCATTCCTTTCCACATTCTTGCCAACTCTGGGTGTTTGCATATTAAATCTTTGCCAATTAGATGTGTCAAAACCATTCTGTTGTTTAAATTTGCATTTATTTGATTAGTAAAGAGGCTGAATATCTTTTCATATATTTACTAGCCATTTTTACTTCTCCATTTGAAAACTGCCTACTCGTGAGCTTTGCTCACTGATTCCATTGGATTGCTCTTTTTCTCATTAACTTATTGAGCTCTTTATGTATTATAAACTCTACTTTGTCACATCGCTGTAACTATTTTCATATTGATCAGTTATTGGTTACCGTGAAGTATTTTTCTATCCCACTTTATTATCAAAGGCACCCTCACTTGGCTTTCTGGGAAAGTCCTGTAAATTTTTGTGAGAAATTATAATAAAGACATTTATTTTAACATTATTATCAAAAAAGGAGCAAGAACCATTGTCTAAATATAGATTAGGTGAAGAAGTGTGAATAGTTTTTTTTTTTATCAAGCATGCAAAGGCTGTGACAATGTCTGCGAGAATAAAAACTTACATTCTTCTAGAAGATTCTTGAAGCCTGGAAATTCTCTTAGGCCAAAAGTCTTGTACCTCTAAGGGGAGCATTTCGGCCAATTACACTCCCTTCTCAACTCCAGCAGGAGTGGGTCATATCACAGAAGTAACGTGGGTCATTCACACATTCTGGCTCATCATTAATCAGTCTTGTCACCTGGTGTCAGAACCACTCCCTCATCTGTAAAATGCACATAAAGGTACCTGACTTATAGGGCTACTGTGGTTATTAAATTAAGTACAATGTGCAGAGGAGATGCTCAGTAATATTTGTGTTCCCACCCAGTCCCAGGAGTTTTGTTCAAAAAAAAATGTACCTGTAACTACTAAGCTGTGACAGAAACATTTGACGTGTAAGATCATGAACAAGTCAAACGTAAATGTTCAGCTTTTTCTTAAAACACTCAAATGCCAAGACTCCTCACACACAAGTATGAAGCCGAATCTGGCCGCTTGGACCACGACACCAAATTAATTCTCAAAGACGGAGCTTTGGGTGAAGTAGAAAAGAATAGCTTTATTGCTTTGCCAGGCAAAGGGGGTCACAGTGAGCTAATGCCCTCAAAACTGTGTGTCCCAAACTGGAGCAGGTAGTGAGGAGTTGTATAGTAATGGTGCAAAGGGGGCGTGATCAGCTCCTGGACATTCTTCTGATTGGTTGGTGGGGAGGTAAGTGGGAGTCGGCATCGTCAACCTTCTGGTTCCAACCGGTCTGGGGTCTACCTGCTTGTGGGCAGCATAAAATTAATTTCTCCCATCTGCTGGGGTTTCAGTATCTGCAAAACAGCTCCAAGATATTGTGATGTGTATCTCTTGAGGGGGAACCAGGACCCTGCCTCAAGGCTGCACTACTTTTTCTTTTGACTGCTCCTCCCTTGTTTCCACATCCCCTCCCTTCCCTGATTAGCATTTGTTTGAACCTGCTCCTTGGAACTCAGGGAAGGTCCTGAAGGCCAATGAAGCCCATTTCCTGTAATCATGAAATGGGGTGGGGGAGCCTTCCCTGGTGGCGCAGTGGTTGAGAGTCCGCCTGCCGATGCAGGGGACGCGGGTTCGTGCCCCGGTCCGGGAAGATCCCACATG
>NW_020171817.1:1336549-1343979 GCF_003031525.2 Neophocaena asiaeorientalis asiaeorientalis
AAAAAAAAAAAAAAAAAGAAAGGGGGGACACAGAAAGGCTTTTGTGCCCAGGAGCCCCGCAGAGTCCTGCTAGGTATCAAGTATACGAAGATTTATTTGATTCTCTAGAAAGGGGTTGAAACTATATTCTCTATATGATAGTTAACGACCTCTGTGCATCTTAAATGTTTAACGTTTATAATGAAAATGATGTTTACTAGGGAAAGGGCATGCTTCAAGATAAATATTAGTATCCGTAAACCACTGAAGTGAAAGAAGAGGCCAGTCATGGTCCAGGAGGTGGATAGGGGAGCCTGTAGAAGTGATAGATCCCTTGTAGATTTACTTTTGCCGGCAGGGTCTCAAGTATTTTTAGGCAATAGTCTACTGGGGAGGAAACAGTGTCTATGTGACAAGTCGTGTTGATGGTATGCACTGTTGACACCATATAGTGAAAGTGACGTGACCTCTGTAGTCTTCCTCCCCAAAACCCATAACCCCTGTCTAATCACGAGAAAGTCATCAGACAAACCCCAATTTAATTGTACCAAATACCTGATAGTATTCCTCAGACTGTCAAGGTCATCGAAAAGAAGCAAAGTCTGAGAAATTGTCACAGCCCAGAGGAGCCTAAGGAGACATAAGGACTAAATGTAATGTGAATCCTGGCACAGAAAAAGGACCCGAGGCAAAAACTAAGGAAATTCACATAAAGTATAGATTTTAATTAACAATAATGTATCAATATGGATTCATTAATTGTAACACCTGTACTATACTAATGTAAGATGTTAATAATGGACTAAACTAGATTTGAGGTAGATGGGAATTCTCTGTACTTTCACACTTTTTCTATAAATCTAAAGTTCTAAAATATTAAGTTTATTATTTTTTAAAAGGCTCCTTAGATTGCCATCCATTTCACTCCTACTAGCTACCCTTAAAAGCAAAAATAAAACTTCCCCAATATGCCCGGAAGAACAGTATGCTTTCAAGAAGGTTAAAATCCCAGCCGCACACATCAACATTTGATTTCCTCCAAATGTGTCTCAGATACTTGTCTCCTCTCTCCGTCTGGGTTGCTCACTGTTTTTGGAGCCCATGTGGATGCTCGTGGGACACCAGCGGATGCTCAATAAATACTTACTAATTGATGGAGTGATATGATCATTTAGTCTTCATTAAGTGAATTCTGGTCATACCAGAGTTCCTGTTATAGAATAACTATTTTCCAAGAAGCTGCCCTAGAGACCAAGTCATGGGGGCAACACCCAGGGTCAGCCTGCACACGTGCACGCAGCCAGCTCTGCTCACATTCACGTTGACACAAGGCAGCAGATCAGTTCTGGATACAGAAGTGGAAGATTCAACAATTCAACAAGCTTGTCTTTTAACAGAGGACCTGGCAGCAAAATTTGGTTGAGTATGACATCATCTTAAATATACCCAGTTCCGGCAGAAATCACTCATTCATTTAAAAACCAGCAAACAAGTAGCGAAGAGCACATCATCTCTCAGCTGGATGGTATATGCTAGGAATTTGCCAGCATTTTATTTGAATTAACGAACCAAATCATTTATCTGACTAATTGACTAATATAAATTCGCACATTCAAATGAATGCATATTCCAAGCCAGTTTGGCGTGTTATCCGTCTATACACCCCAGAGTACTGTACCGTTTGCAGAGCATGTGGAATATAGAGGAATACCAAGTTCATGTCTCATGCACGTGTGTGTGTGTGTGTGTGTGTGTGTGTAAGCATCCTAGTGGATCTGTGTATGTGTTGCTGTGATGTTGGTTACTAATAAAGTTGTGCCAGAGGAAGAAATGGGAAGAAATACCTTACATTTAGTGGTCTTTCCAAATCAATTGTAAACGAAATTGTTTCCTAGTATTTTCTTGTATGTTGGTAATAAAAATGGTGAGGGTCATGACTGAGCGCTGACTTTCCAGGCCCTGAAGATGGTAACAGAAGGCACCCAGCAGGCCTGCCCACTCCTGTTGTTAATTAAAGTGTTTTCACGTTCTCCAGGGTATAATGCACTCTGGGCACGGAGCCCCAGAGAGTCTGCTGTTGTCTAATGATCACACATTCAAATAAACACGGTGGGGGGCACCAGGGAACAGATCAGTGCCCCCACTTCGTTAATGACTGCAATGCCCTGCGAACGTCTGAGGTGCACTGGCTCCACTTCTCATGAATTATAAATAGTAGTCAGGCTCCCAATTGCTCAGTGGTTCAAGGGAAGGAGGACCCCTACCTGCTCAGCGGAGACCTCCACAGGGTAGGGAGTGACGCAGCTCAGAGCCGTCTTGATTGCATCCACTAGGTGATTCTTGCCAAAGCAGATTTTCTCTGACTTATGACACCTCTTGGTCTGAACTGCACTCTAATTCTCATTTGTCGGCACTATTAACAAATTTGTCTGCGTGTGAAAGATGGAGAGCTTCGCAAAGCTGATGTGGAATCGTCAGAGGGTGAACCTGCACACACCACATCATCTTGAGGCTCTCGCGGCCTCAGAAAAAAAGACACATTTTAAATATTCAACATCCTTCCAAACTGCTAAACTAAATGGCGTAAAAGTCTCCCCAATACTTTGAATTTTAGCTGAAAGAAAGCAGGGGTAATTTTATTTCAGAGAGGTGTACAGTCAAAAAAATCTCTTTAGGAACTAGATGACAAAAAAAAAATGCCATGATTTTGACACTTTGGGTGTTTTTATTTCAGTTAGGATATCACAAATGCAACTTTAGATACATTGTATATTATATGCCCCAAAGTGCTATATATGTCTGTAAACCTCATTTAATCCTCACAACAGGTAGAAGCTTATTAGGTTATTGTATAAATAACAAAATTGAGGCTCAGAGAGGTTAAAAGATAGACCCCAGACCGCACAGTATGTAGCAGAACTTGTCCTCACATCCAGGTCTTCTGAAGACAAGAACATTCACCATGATAACCATGCTTCATACTGGATGGCCATTTATGTATTTCAGCCTTTTGCTTCAGTGAATATTGACCCTACAACTTTATTTTGTAAAGAAACCTGTCCTATATGCAAAGGCTTAACTTTCTTTGACATATATTTGGTTAGTTGTGAAGTAGCCCAGCTGCTCTAAGTTAAAAAGTTTGTTAGCAAACCATCACATTTTGCTGAGTCCTTGAATTGAATTAATTAAAATAGATGAGATGGTCATAGTGATATTACTTTCCTTAATATATGAAAGACACTTGAGATGCTGGATATCAAGGAGACAGAGACCAGAGGAAGAGCCCCCTGCTCCCCCTCCTCCCTTTCCCCTCCCCAAATTGTATAGTTAGTTGGTGAATGTGATCATGATATCTTGTATTTGTGTGATATGTTTGTGTAGTTTTTGTGTGCGGAAAGGGCTTTTATGGTTGGTGATATTTGAACCTCACAAATCCCATAATCGGTAGGTAGATATTATCCCAATTTAAGGATGAAGCTGAACCACGGTTTGCACATGACAAAAATCTTAGTCCCTTCTTCCTTCCTTACATGTTACCTGACCTGTCCAAGGGCACACACAGTGTCAGGGGTGGCTTGGATTCTGAGTTCTAGTCTCACCGTTTTCCACTAACGCTCTCTTCTCATTCACAGCTGAGCAGAGACTTTCCAAAATATACTCATACCCCAATAGCATAAAAACACTAATTTATAATGCTATTACCAAACAGAACTTGGGTCAGCTCTCCCAACATGCAGCAAAGCCAATCTACTGACACTGGGTTGTGATGAAGGAAAGTGCAGCATTTATTGCAGGGCACAAAGCAAGGAGAATGGGCATCTCATGCTCAGAAGACACAAACTCCCCAATGGCTTTTAGGCAAAGTCTTTTAAAGACAGTGTTAGGGGAGAGAGTCATAGGATGCCTGATCAGCTTGTGGACCTTCTTCTGATTGGCTGGTGGTGAGGTAATCAGGAGTCAACATCGTCAGCCTTCTGGTTCCAACCAGTCTGGAGTCTCGGTGCTTGTGGTCAGCATCATGGTTTTCTCTTGTAGAAAGTAAGACTCAGATTAAATATGTGAATATATATATATATATATAAAAAATTTTTTTTTTGCGGTTCGCGGGCCTCTCACTGCTGTAGCCTCTCCCGTTGCGGAGCACAGTCTCCTGACGCGCAGGCCCAGCGACCATGGCCCACAGTCCCACCCACTCCGCGGCATGTGGGATCCTCCCAGACCGGGGCACGAACCCGTGTCCCCTGCATCGGCAGGCGGACTCTCAACCGCTGCACCACCAGGGAAGCCCAAGAATATTTTTAAAGTGTCTTTTACATGATCATGTACTAGGAAACCAATTTTATACTAAAGTGATTAAATAATACATTTATGATCTATAACTGCACTTACAGCTCTTTTGTAAATATAAACTATAATTTATTGTCTATTTTATACCTGTCTTGCTGTAACATTTAAGGAAAGACCAGAGTGTTTTGTGTTTTTTTAAAGAGTTTATTTAGAAAGCATCATAGTGTAAACAAATTGTACCACTTTGATTTTCTTTTAAAACAAGACCCATGATGCAAAGATGAAGCCACTCCGGAGGACTGTGCTTCTCTAGAAAGCTGGGGTTTTTTTTGTGTGTGTGTGTGTGTTTTTTTTTGCGGTACGCGGGCCTGTCACTGCTGTGGCCTCTCCCGTTGCGGAGCACAGGCTCCAGATGCGCAGGCTCAGCGGCCATGGCTCACGGGCCCAGCCGCTCCGCGGCATGTGGGATCTTCCCGGACCGGGACACGAACCTGTGTCCCCTGCATCGGCAGGCGGACTCTCAACCACTGCGCCACCAGGGAAGCCCCACTGGGGTTTTTATTTTTAAAGAACATCTGTGAACCATACATGATTAATAAAGATTTAGAAACTCTTAGTTTCTAAAGAACAGCTCAAAGATATGTGTCATTGTTACGTATATTCCTTCAGAAGGAACTAGGAGTCCTGTGACTCTCTTTTTCTAATCATCTGTTGCCTGAGCCTGCTCTTTGGAACTCAGGGAAGGCCTTGGAAAGTACTTTTTCCTACAAACAAGACATGGGGGACATTGTGGGGCTTTTGTACCCAGAAAGGTCCCGCAGGGTCCTGCTTGGTTTCAATTCCTCCCTTTTCTTTGATGCTCCTCGATCCTGAGGGGGACAGGGGCAGGATAAGAAAGGGAATAACGTTTCGGATAGAGAGATTAATCATAAACTCAGCGGGGGAACTCGTAGGGGGGCTCGGTCTCAGTTCTCATCTGGGCAAAGCAGATGCAGACTATCGTACTTGTCTGTCAGAAGGGTCGAGTGGCTTCCATGCGTCTGTTCCTTCACTGCCTCCCAGCAGGGTTACCAAACGGAATATGGATAAAGTATAAACATGCTCCATGCTAAGCATGTCGTGTTCCATGATATATTTACACTAAACAATTGTTTGCTGTTTATCTGAAATTTGAATTTAACTGGCCTTTCTATGTTTTTCTTTCCTAAACTGGGCAACTCTCTTCTGTGGAGGTCTGGGCCCTGCCTGCCCCTAGGCTACTTTGGATGTATCTATTCTCATCACAGCTCTCAGGGAAATGGGGAGCGTCAGAGGACACTGTCTCTCCTGGCGTCTATCACAGGCCCTATGTGGATGAGGGGAATTACAATCTTTAAAAGCCTTCTCAGCTCTGTGGGCCACCTGCTTCCCACATTGGCATTTTTGCTTCATGAGACTCCCTCCTCGGGGAAGGAAGGTGATGAGGGCACTGGGTCTGAACTCCCATCTCCAGTTTCAAATCTTATTCTTATCTCAGAATGTCCTTCAGACACTCCACAGTCCACAGCAACAGCTATTGCTGTGAAAAAAAGACCTTAACCCCTGAATATCTTTGGTTACACCCTATATTCACACAATGACTGCATTCAAACAATGTTACATAAGAAATAGTTTCAATGTATAACTTAACACCTGAGTAAAATTCCCGAAGAATGAGAATAAAATAAAAGCAGATAAAAATAGCAGAAAATGTCAGTGACCATCAGTAATAGCCAGTAAACAAGATGAAGGCCTAGAATTTTCCCATAGGTAATAAGAAGACATTTACACTTATATTTTTTTGTCTTTTGCACCATTTGGTAGCATTAAAAAAAATGATTTTGAACATTTCTGTTTTTACCTGAGGTAAATAAATGTATAGTTTAAATGAAATCTGGTGAAAGTAGATTCCCTCTGACTTTTCACACTCTTTACTATGAATTGCATCACAATATTTGTTTGCAGTGTTAACAAATTCGTCTTCTATAACTCTCTTTACACAAAGCCTAAGGCTTTGCCAGGCTGAATGCGAATGGTCAGAAGGTATAGATGCATATACCCCCAAACCATCTTAGAGAGTTTGTAGGAAAAATACCCATGTAACTATCCTAATACTACCAAACTAAATGTGGTTGAATTCTCCCTCCCAGGTCCCTGCTCAGCAGAAAAGCAAGCAGGTTGTGGGAATATACCCCAAATGCCAAGATTATGGAGTCTGAGGCTCTGTTTGGATCCAGGTTTCATCACACACTGCTTCTGCGACCTTGAGTGTGTTGCTTCACCTACCCAAGCTTCAGTTTCCCCATCTGTAGAGTCAGAGAAGAGAAGCAGTTGTAGCATTGGGGTTGTTTTGAAGATTAAACAAATTATCTTTTGTGATGGACTTAAAAGAGTGTCTTACAAATAGTAGCTGGTATGTATGTGTACATAGGAACTGGTATTTAATTGTTTGTTAATTAAATAAAAGATATATACATAGATGTATGTATATATAATATATAGTGTGGGGCTTCCCTGGTGGCGCAGTGGTTGAGAGTCCGCCTGCCGATGCAGGGGACGCGGGTTCGTGCCCCGGTCCGGGAAGATCCCACATGCCGCGGAGCGGCTGGGCCCGTGAGCCACGGCCGCTGAGCCTGCGCGTCCGGAGCCTGTGCTCCGCAACGGGAGAGGCCACAACAGTGAGAGGCCCGCGTACCGCAAAAAAAAACACCAAAAAACAAAATAATATATAGTGTGTATATATACTATGTATGCATAGATGTATGTGTATATAATATACAGTATGTATATATATTATGTATGCATAGATGTATGTGTATATAATATACAGTGTGTATATATATTATGTATACATAGATGTATGTGTATATAATATATAGTATGTGTATATAGTGTGTATATATAGTATGTATACATAATATATAGTATGTGTATATAGTATGTATACATAGATTTATGTATATATAATATATAGTATGTGTATATGTATGTATACATATATGTTTATATACATATATATATAAATTTATATGTATATAAGTTTATATATATACATATATACAGTACATATGTGTGTGTCTATATATATGTATATATATACACTTTATATATATTTATATATTATACACTTTTATATATACATTTTT